>NC_136872.1:19411807-19604307 GCF_951799975.1 Gobius niger | reverse complement strand
CTACCACAAGCTTTTCGAAGACGTGCCTAAAACAACATCCGATTTGCAAGTAAATCTTCAATCATCAGGTTCTTCATAGCGTCTGATCCGCGGCGCGCTTCCTACAACTGCGTTTGAACATCTTCCCCTTCCTGTTTTCATTTCGCCGCGACATTGCCGTCCCATTGTGCGGGGCGGCCTTGGCATACCTCAGGCCCCCCGCGCCGACGCTGCAGAGCTCTGGCGTGTGCGGCGCGTCGTCCCTCACCGGTTTGTTTTGCCCCGAGATCAGGCTCCGCTAAGCTACACATCGGGGGTCAGAGGTCGGGGCGTCTTCCTTCCTCAGACAAAACGCGCTCCCTTTTGTCGGGCCGGGCGCGGGGCTGCCAGATTTGTCGACACCCAGCCTTTTGCACGCGAGTCCCACATGAAAGCGAGACAGAAAAGACCTCTGCGCTGTGTGAAGGAGACAGTCGAAAGCATTCCTCGGTTACGAAATGCAATGACCTGCTTCGCACATGGCCCAGTAGATAAATAAAGAGACCAAAACACCACAAAAAAGCTTAAAAAATGCGACAAAAAAGTCAGTTTATTAGGTCTTAGCTTTCAAATGAGGCGTTACACTGGACTATAGGCTGTAACTTTGTAGATTTCGGATTTTTTGGGGGTAAGACGTTAATAAAACTAAGCTTCTGCAATATCAAAAGATCCAGAGTTACATTCATTTTCACCAAGATCTTGTATTGAGGAAGGGAGAGTGTGACCACTGCGCATAACCTTCTCCAGCACATCCCAAAGATTCTCAATGGGGTTAAGATCTGGACTAAGATCATGATCCCTGAACCACTCTTTCACAACATGAACCGGATGAATCCTGGCATTGTCATCTTGGAATATGCCCGAGGCCTCAGGGAAGAAGAAATCCATGGAATATCCTGGTCATTCAGGATGTTCAGACAGTGTTGTTTAAGACAAAAGGGATTGTTGCATGCTCCTCTAACAATCAACAGTGCTGCAGTGGAGAGGGTGACCAGCACTAAGTTCCTGGGTGTGCACATCACAGAGAAGCTCTCCTGGACCAGGCACACTACATCACTGGTCAAGAAAAGCCAGAGTCCCAGCCTCCGTTATGTGCAACTTCTACAGAGGGACTATAGAGAGCATCCTGACCAACTCCATCACTGTGAGGTTCTTCTACAGAGAGACTATAGAGGGCATCCTGACCAGCTCCATCACTGTGTGGTTCTTCTACAGAGAGACTATAGAGAGCGTCCTGACCAGCTCCATCACTGTGTGGTTCTTCTACAGAGAGACTATAGAGAGCGTCCTGACCAGCTCCATCACTGTGTGGTTCTTCTACAGAGAGACTATAGAGAGCGTCCTGACCAGCTCCATCACTGTGAAGTTCTTCTACAGAGGGACTATAGAGAGCATCCTGACCAGCTCCATCACTGTGAGGTTCTTCTACAGAGGGACTATAGAGAGCGTCCTGACCAGCTCCATCACTGTGAGGTTCTTCTACAGAGGGACTATAGAGAGCATCATGACCAGCTCCATCACTGTGTGGTTCTTCTACAGAGGGACTATAGAGAGCATCCTGACCAGCTCCATTACTGTGTGGTTCTTCTACAGAGGGACTATAGAGAGCATCCTGACCAGCTCCATCACTGTGAGGTTCTTCAGCACTGCCTCCTGCCAACGGAGCCTCCAGCGCATCGTGAGAGAGATCTGTGGAGCCCCTCTCCCCTCTATTAAGGACATGTACTCCACCCGTCTCACCCACAAAGGGGACCCTACGCACCCATCGCACAATCTCTTCAAGGTAATGCCTTCAGGGATTCAGGGACTGCGGATTCTACAGACCAGTTCCAGTCGACTGCAGAACAGCTTCATACACAAGGCCATCGGGAAGCTGATCTCCCTCCCAAAATTTTGAAAATATTGCCAATCATTGTCTCAGCCCTGACAATTTCAGCAATGTCTAGTCTGTCCTGATCTTCACCCTTATCCCTTTATATCCACTTACAAACCAAAAAGGCAGAAAAACAGCGAACTTCAACAGAAATATCGCTGTTTTGTCTTTGAAATGCCAGCGGTTCTAAATTTTGCCTTCAGTAACTCAAAAAGTAAGAAGCAACATTTGATTGAACTCAAAAGCCGTCCATTTTCCTCCAAGACGGTCAGAATAAATCTCATAAAACCACTTTCTGATCCAACCATCTCTATTTTAGGACTTGAAAAAGCACAAAATGGCAGACACTCGGCCCTGCTACCTCCAGACATATAATCTTTCCTAAGCTGTGAATATTAATGCATTGGAAGAGTTGGAACTGTATTAAAGGTCACTGGAAAACCACGTCACAAAGGAACCAGGAGCCTCGACATTTCCTTCCATTCGTATCTTCATAAACGTCAATCTCAAATCCGTCCGTCCCGGTTTTACGAGAGGAACAAGCTCACCCCGACTTTTCACTAGCGAGATGAGAAGAATTCCTTTCGAAACAAACGCCCGTCCCGTCTGCTCTGCTACTGACGACGCGGAGACGGGCCTCTTCTTCACAGGGACCGAGCTGCTGAAAAGTAAACGCTGCTCTGGTTTAGAATGTGGGCTTCGCTTGATAAGAGTTGATTTAAGGGCTGCGTGTGCTCTTTTGTCTTCTACACAAGCGCCTGCAGAGCCCTTTATGACGGGCAGTTTCTCAGACATCTGGTTCCAGATAAAGAAAATATTCATAGCTCAAGCCATAGTCAGCGCTTCAGATACTTCATATTTCGTACGGGAGAGTTCTGAGATAAAGAAGTCGGAGCGATAGAAGAAGAAATGTATAAAAGACAATCCGAGGTGAACAAAGTTGTGACGGATTTTCCCCGCGATGGTTCTCTGCTCCGAGGCCTGGGAAGGGAGTTAAGACTAAAATTATGACTAAAATGTTTGAAAATGATTAAATAAATATGAAACGAAGAGGCAAAAATCAGCCAAACTTCTGATGACCATCTGAAAGAGCCTCATCTCACTTAAATCCACTGCCAAAGGAACAGATCTTTTTTCATGTGGGAGACGACCATGAGAGGACCTTAGTGACTAAAACATGGCACTTCAGAGGCTTTTCTCAAACCATGCAGAGCTTTAAACATGTGATCTATACAGTTATCATAAATAAAATAAGACACGCATGTCCGTGTTGCGAGAGAGAGCAAACCTAGCTCTTTTTTGCAGGTTAATAGCAAGTTGGCGACAGACACGAGTTTAACATGTGTTCCCTGAAGCTTAAAGGAACAGGCCACCGTTTTTCCACACTGAGATATGTTCTTACCTGAGCTTAGACGAGTTGATACGTACCTGTCTGGTCTGTCCGTGCCCGTGGAAGAGTGTGGTAGCTTCCAACTTCACCCTTGTTTGGAGTTATAGGAATATGCTGGGAGAGGCCAAATGCTAACAACATCTTTGGTCTTTTTATGTGACTGAGCGCACGCAGAGGAGTACGCATCAACTCGTATAAGCTCAGGTAAGAACATATCTCAGTTTGGAAAAATGGTGGCCTGTCCCTTTAAAGAGGGGGTATTATGCTTTTGTCAATCACATAGCACCAGTCTATATCACACTACAATGATGACGAAACCTTCTGTTGGTCTGTAAATGCAGTAAATTAGAATAACTGCCTTGTATAAAATTGCTCTCTCAAAATGGCTGTAGTGAATGTCTTGAAAAATGTCTCTTTAAGAACCTCTGACCCTTCCCGACACGCCCCCTCCACATGCTGTCTGTGGCATCAGTGGGGAGGGGGTTCTGCTGAGGGGCAGTGGTTGGTTACTCGGCTGGTGACGAAAACTCCTGGAGGCGTCTCCAGGAGGTGGGGGCGTTCCTAGGAGGACTCAGGCAAACCTAGCCCTAAAATGGCCGCCATCAGAGTTTCTACAGATTACTCAAAAATACGTGAATGTGCCAAGGCAACACTTCAGGCATGTTTTTAGTGAGGGAATGACATAAAAACATGATGTAAAGCTTGAAAAAGTCGATTTTGCATAATACTTTAAGCCCTGATGATGCTTTCTCTGTCTCTGTCTCTGCTGCTCCTCTCGTCCCTCCCAACAAAGTTTCTAGCAGTCTCCCCATCTGTCACAGGCCAGAGACTCGTCTGTGCCTTTGCAGGACGAGTAAACGCCTGTGTTTTCCTCCGCGGTGCTGCGTCTGGATTCAGTAGATCCGAAACGTGGGGCTGGGTCCAGCGTCACTGCAACCTCGATGTGCCTTCTCTCATAAACAATAATAGAGGCGGCTTTTCTTAAGTGCATCAAAGTGTCTCGGTATCCGTTGACCATCAAAATGAACCCTGCTCCCATCATCAGTACAAGATCTTGGTGAAAAATGAATGCAACACCGGATCTTTGATGAAGGTCAGAGCGACCGAAACGTCACTGTAATAAAAGCCAAGCAAAAGAGTGAGATAGTGTGCGGGAACCTTTTTTTCAGGCAGTGTGGGTAGTTCTGTCGTCTAGAGGTGCCACTGTTTCAGGAAGCTCCCGGGAAACATCTGCCAGACCCCTCAGGCCACTCCCCGCAGAAGATCGAGCGCAGATGATCCCATAGACACCATGTGACAAACGATCTCAAATTCTTTTAATGAACTCTTTCTTTCCTGACCTTTAGACTATCCCTCCATCCCTCCTGACCTGTGTCCACTCTGCGTCCGCACAAACTGCTCTCACAAACACTGACATGACATTGAATAACGGCCGGTCGGATTCTGGCTCCGGGGTCAGAATCGTTTTTAACCTCAGGGGTGACGCTCCGGGCTCACCTTGCGAACTGGTGTCGCGCAGGGTCAAGTGAGCCGAAGGCCGCTGCGCCACCGAGGTCACGAACTTCGACCCCGTGGAGTTGAACGTGCGAGGCATGGTCCGCGCCTCTGCGAAAACAGGGGGATGAAGTGAGTTTAGGCGGTTTGACGGGGGATTACAGCGGCGATAATGTGGAGTAAATGATGACTTCGTTCTTACCTATGAAAGTCTGTTTGGAGATTATGTTTTCTGTGACCTGGAAAACAAAGAGGGGGAACATTCGGTAAATATTAAACATAGAAAAGAGCAGAATAATGTCTTTTCTTTATCATCCGAAAAGTGACAACCAACATCACACTTGACATCGAAACATCTCACACACAATGCAGTTTCCAAATGAGTGCTTGGACCTTGACACCAAACATACGAACAAATCCACTTCTGAATGGCTCAAAAAGAACAAACATTAAAAGTCCTGGAGAGGCCCGGACTTAAAGTCTCCATTGTGGTCGAGTTGAACTAATTCCTCTAAGAAAAGTGGGCTTAATTCCCTTCAAATATTGTGGCACAAACAGTGTTAAAGTTCAGGGAGCTTTGATTCTTTGTTCCCATAATAAATGTGAAAAACTAAAACACAACAAACTACTTTTAACACTTCGAGTGCCAACAATCCAGACCATTTTCATGATATTTGTAGCACCACAGCATATTCTCTGTTATATCTATGGACACATGCTGTGGCTCGTTTGAAAGGTGAGACTCTAAGCTCTACGTAGGTGGAAACTGTTTAATTCTACAAGCCTCGGTTCCTGAGAAATCAAAGCTAAACAGAGGCTAGTTTTGATCCAAAAAAAAAAAAAAAAGTCAAGATGAGGAGATAATGGGGGTTTTATGAAACGCTCTCCTTTCTGATCAACTCTCTCCCCTCTGGACGGACACTAACGTTATGGAAAGAGGCAAATGTTTCAAGTCAATTTTCGACGACAACATTGTTTACACTTTTGAAACACTGCTTGTTATCGACCGCTTTGTGCATTTAAACATCCTGGTTCTCGGATTGAAGACTTTAACAGGATGTTTCTCAGTCGTCCTTGGACCGATTTTGACCATTTAAAAACTCAGAGAAATGTTCAAATCTGTTTCGATCTGTCCATGAGAAGCCGCTCAGCTTTGTCAAACGTGCTCCAGAGAGCGAGAGAGAAGTGTCGGGTTTACAGCTGTTCGCTATGCAACACCACGCCCCCTCAGACAAAAAAAAAAGAGAAAAGAAACGCAACAATTTATATAAAATGTCCAGATCGTGACTTTTCACAAGTTTTTGATCGTCATTTATTTCACTTCTGTTCATCACAGAGCTCCCAAAACCACACATAAGAGTGTCTAGTTTCGCAACGAAGTTTGGCACTCAATATGATAAGACTTAAACTCATATTCTTCATCTAGCAGCGACTCTCAACCATGTGACCAGGCCCCCCAAGGCATTTTTCATATTTTAATACAGTACAGATCAGGGTCATGTGATTTTACGTGATGTATCATGGTGACCGCTAAGAAAAGGAAGGTGGATCTTGAATTCCAGGAAAAACTGACGAATGATTTCTTCTTTGTCAAAGTGTGTGCCTAGTACGTGGCGAGGGGCTGTCAGTGCTGAAGACGGCAAATCTCGAGCGCCATTACACCTCCAAACAAATGCGTTTGGATGCAATGAATGCTCGTCGTTGGAGTTTGAGCGCCCAGCTTTCACAAGACTGACCCAATCTTGGAAAACCAGCTTTGAGCAGCATCATCATCACTGCCAGCTCACAACACACGCCTCGACAAAGATAAACAGCTCCAGCCATCGCATTATGTGAGTCTGACATGCATAGAAATGAGGATCCTCCATATTCTCAGTGTTGTATGAACCCTAGAATGCTGGTCGCTAAATTATAAGGCCCTTGCTTTGAAAAAGGTTCCCCACCCTTGTGTTAGAACAACATGAACCATCTCAGACTTTGGAGAAAATGAAATGACTCATGTTTATGGACTGTTTTCATCTGCTCTGTTGTGAAGGACTTTGAATTGCCTCAAGCCATACGTACATAAACTTGCCTTTTCCTCAGCCGTCATCAAGTGATTAGTATTAATAAATCGCACTTTAATAAAAGGTTTCTGAAGCCTGTCAACGCGGAGGCAGAGATCCTCACTCGTCTGTGGCTTTTTCCAGTCACATAACGGTGGTATTTGTCGATTATCACGGCAGTCTTCCACAAACATGTTTTCAGTGCAGTCCTCTGTTCCCCATTATGCACAGGACAACAAAAACAGGCTATTTGAGCTTCTTATATTTCAAACCTTCTTTTGAAACAATAAAAGGCCGATAATGGTGGTCTTTGTCAATTCCCACTCCATTCTTCCACAGCTCTGTTCGGCATTACAGTCCATGGCAACATCGGCCACATCGGTTTACTTGAAAGAGTAAACAGTTGCTTTGGATTCTCCTGTTTTTAGCAGCTTCTCCTGGAGTCACATGCAAATCCACAGCTCAAACTCTAATCAAAAATCATACAGTTATTCAGCTGATCAGGATCTCTGCAAACTACAATATATCCTGAGTCTTTGGGGTCTGAACCCGGGCTGGGAACCGTTGAACGACACCAGTCGAGTATCGAAAGAAAGGTTTAGGTTTTACTAGTAAGAAATATACATTTTTATATTAAAGTTTAGATGCTGTTGGTCATCAAAATTTAAAAGCAAAAAACAGTAGAAGACAAGTGGAAAAAAATAATACAAAAAAGGGTAAAATTTGGGGGGGGGGGGGGGGGACAAAACAAGTGGAAAAATGTGGGTAAAATTGGGAAGAAAAAATGAAAAAATAGAAAAAAGATTGAACATTATGGAAAAATTGAACACTGCTTTTTTTCTACAAAGAAATTAGACACTCTAATACACCTTATGTGTGGCTTTTGTAGCTCTGTGATGAATAGAAGTAAAATAAACCTGTGAAAAGTCACATCTGGACGTTTCATATATATTATTGCGTTTCTTTTCTATTTTTAGTCCGAGGGGGCGTGGTGTTGTGCAGCGAACAGCTGTAAACCCGACACTCTCGCTCTCTGGAGCGTTTAACAAAGCACAGCAGCTTCTCATGGAAAGATCGAAACAGTTGAGAGTTTTTCAATGGTTAAAATCGGTCCAGTCTCCAAAAGTCTTACAATGCACACGCGATAAAGAGCGATCGATAACACGCTGTGTTTCAAAACGTGTCAACAATGTTTTCGATGGAAATTGACTTGAAACAGAGATATTTAGGCATTTGCCGCTTCACATAATGTTAGTGTCCGTCCAGAGAGGAGAGAGTTGTTAATCAGAAAGGAGAGTGTTTCATAAAACACACATTATCTCTGTAGAAAAAAAATCTGTGATTTTGATCAAAACTAGCCTCTGTTTAGCTTAGATTTCTCAGGAACCGAGACACATAGAATTAAACTGTTTTCACCATAGAGTCTCACCTTTCAAACGGGCCACAGCATGTGTCCATAGCTATAACATAGCATACGCTGTGGTGCTACAAATATCATGAAAAATGGTCTGGATTGTTGGCACTCAACAGCTAAATCCCCAAAACAGCGCAGCCTCAATGTGTTAAGGGGGAACAAATTGGAAAAATATGGAAATTTTGGGGGAAAAAACATGAAAAAATTGGTTAAGAAAAAAAAAGTTTGTTGGTTGTTTCAGTTCAAACAAATGATATAAATGAAATGCAATGGAAGGACAAGGGATTAATACTTGTTCTCTGGTTCTAGATGACAAATATTTTAGCATAGGTATCAAAAAAATATTTAACCTCTTAACCCCCACCTGAACCGAGCACACTTTCCCCAGTTTGGCTTTACCCAAATCTAAAAGCTTCTTGAAAAAGGCGTCAAAATAGCGACGAAAAAGCCGGACGACCTTGTAGTTAAGACCTCTACAAACACGTTCCCCCATGCCTGTTACTCTTGTATCACAAGTTCCTCCAGTAAAACAATGGCGAAACCTTTCCCAGTTTTATTCATGGAGTTGGTTCCTGTCTCTGTCTTTTCTCTCTGTCACTTCAGTCTCATCCAGTTTCCAAAGCCATAAACATTTTCATCATCTCCTCTGGAAATAAACTGTTCGGGACGGGTGCATTTTGTCTTTCACACGTTCAGGAAAAACTGAAGAAAAAAATCTCACGCGTCCACGCCTTTGAAGCCGGCGGCCGCCAGACTTCTCACCGCACTTCTTCGCACTTTGTAAATCACGCCTATTCGTATATTTGTGGATGTTTCATGAGCGACTTCTGCTCTCGCACCATCTCGCCGTGGCCCCGACAGAAATCCTTCAAAGCTGAGACAGATATTTATACATGTCGAGGGGCGGAAATTTACCAGTGGCCTTGTAGTGCGGTTGATGAGTTTGGAGGAATTAATTTTTGTTAAGCAGAATTTCTCAAAGCAAGCTATGTATAAAAAAGGAAATATTTATTCTTTAGAGGTGTTGCCTTCAGTATAAAGGCCAATGCACCCACCACACACCAAGGCTGCAGGCCCCATGCCACGATCTGGATCTGCTGAATCCAGACGGAGGCAGCGATGCGGAGGAAAACACAAGCTTTGAACCTTCTGCAGAGGCACAGACGGTGACAGACAGGGAGACCACAAGAAACTGCTTGGAGGGACGAGAGAAGCAGCGGAAAAAAGAGAAGGCATCTTCAGAACTCCTGCAGTCTGAGCAGGAAAACTCCTGCCTTGGGTTACCTACTTGGTACTGACCGAAAAGCTCCAGTAGGGGGCGGTAGTCAAAACCCCCTTTTTTTTCTGTGCTAATTTACAATACTTTTTCTCTCCGGACGTCAATAAATGATCCACAGTGAGTCTAAAAAAAGCCTGAACTCATGAGCAGCTTCAACGCAAATGCAGATGTTTTCTTAAAGTGACTATACAGAGTTTAAAAATGTTAAAATTAAGTATTTTCCTCCCCCTACATGTTCCAGCAATGACCTGTTCACCACAACTGGCTCTAAAATCCTGCACTGTCATTCAAAAAGGTGTCACTTCGGGTCTAAAGTGCCGTAATGCACGAGCTTAATATAGAAGCTGCAGTTACACGTAAGACCTGAGGTGGCAGTAGCGAGTATAAAATGGCCAACTTGCATCTAGTCCCTTTAAAGCGAAGCAAAGCTATAACTTACAAACATTTAAGTCATTATCAGAGATGGCAGAGCCGCGGTCTGAGCCAGGACTTAAAAGGGCTGGATGCAAATTCGCCATTTTATGCTCACTACTGTCACCTCAGGCCACATTTGTAACTGCACCATCTATCGTGCATGACGGCAATTTGGACCCGAAGTGACACTTTTTCAGTGACAGTGCAGGATTTCAGACACAGTTGTGGTGAACAGGACATGGCTGGTACATGTAGGGGGAGGAAAATACACAATTTTAACATTTTTAAACTCCCTATAGTCCCTTTAACCAGCACTTACAGAAAACTGGCTAAAAACCAGGACTAAACCAGGACTGAATAAGAAACTAGAGCTCTTAGACAAGGAGAAAAGCAGTGACAACATTAACACATGGGATTTACCTTTAGCTTTAGCCTCACAGAGCCTGAAGTTACTGCTGTTGTTACTAAACTCCAGCTGCACCGGCGGATCAGATACAAGATTGTTTCTGGATAAAGTGAGCGCTCACTCTGCATTATGTTTTGCTGTTTCTTTTATTTTTATTTTATTTTTATTTTATTTCAAGTAGATTCTCACTGACGGCGTTCATTTATGATTTAACTCAAATGGAATTACGTCTTAAACAAAAAAAAAGGTGAAATAGATTCTTCAAAATGGCCGCCGCCTTTTGCTTTGATCACCACCTTTCACACTTTTGACAGTTTCTCCATGAGCTTCACGATGGTTTTCTCTTCACAGACTCTTAAACCATTTCAGGGACGACTTTATGAATCTCACTGAGAAAATGTCAAGGATAAGCGGTGGCCATTTTGAAGAATTTACAATAGAAAACATCTTATTTTGTATGTGTTTTATAAGCTTCTGTACTTATTTATGTGACAATGAATATGGACAATTACTGCCACATTTACAGTTACTTTCTCACTCATTCACCCGCTAATGACTTGCTCTTGTGCCGTGCCCGCCGCGTGGCCCCCGTGCCCCCCCCCCCCCCCCCCCTCTCTGTTATAAATCTCGCTGATTGGTTTTTGCTGAAATGCCCCGAAATGGGAACATGATTAATCTGGGCACTGGTTTTAACGGTCGCGCGGCTCCCACGTTCGGGCTCCGAGCTGTTTTTCTTGGCGCCGGCGTTTGTTTCTCTAACGCCAAACGCTAAAGCCGACGTGCAAATTGGACCTGATCGCTTTGGGCCTCGGCGTGTGTGCCCCCCCCAGAGAGCGGGGCACAGTGTATACAAAAAAACGGTGTTAAAAGATGGGAGGGAAAACGAGCAACAGATTTCTTTATTGAGAGAGTGTGGTTTGCTATAGAGGCACTCGGCTTACAAATATGAACAAGCGTGAAAGGCCAGCGTTCCCGTTTCCAAAGAGAAGGCGGACGAACCGTCGGGTTTTATGGAGAGAGAAAGTTCCATGTTGAAGTCATTATAATCAAGATTTCTTTCTGCATAATAAGAAGGTAATTGTGATTTTGTTTACGGCTTGGAAACATCCTAAATAATAAAGTGAAATTAGAAGTCGCTCTTTGTGAAGGAATGCTTTGCGGTGGGAATACGATCATTACATTTTTGTTGTTGCGCCGCTATTATTCTGTCTGCTTTTACGTCAATAGAACTTGGACAAAGACAAGACGACTGAAGAGCCACGTTGGGGTTTTTGAACTGGCCAGTATGATTCTTAAAGAGGCCACCGTTTTTCCATGCTATGTTCTTACCTGAGCTTAGACGAGTTGATGCGTACCTGTCTGGTCTTTACGTGTGCGCTCAGTCACGTAAACAGACCAAAGTTAGCATTTAGCCTCTCCTCCTCTCCTCTATGGGGCCAAACGGGGGTGAAGTTAGAAGTGACCGAGCTCTTCCACAATTCCTCTATTTGTAATAACACCTCAGGAGAAGGAGATATTACTGAGCGGATGTCGAAGTGCTCCTAAGGTGTTATTAAGCCTCACAATATAGTTCCCTTTTTTATCCACTTAGAAAATCGTTTAATCTTGTGTGACTTGGACTTGGATCGTGTAACTGCTCCTGTAACTGGATTTAAATATGGGAAACGTGGAGGAGCTTGGTCGCTTCAAACTTCACCCCCGTTTGGAGCTATAGGAATATACTGGGAGAGGCTAAATGCTAACAACATCTTTGGTCTTTTTGCGTGACTGAGCGCACACGTAAAGACCAGACAGGTACGCATCAACTCGTCTAAGCTCAGGTAAGAACTTTTCTCAGTATGGGAAAACGGTGGCCTGTTCCTTTAACCTCTTATTCCTGAATTAAGCACATTTTCTCCAGTTCGGCTTTATCCAAATCTAAAAGCTTCTCGACTTTTGCACTGTCTTCTTCTGCACTTTCGGCTGTTTAAAATCATATGCATTAAATATTTATTGACTAGGTTCAGGAGCAGGACTATGCCTCAACCTGTCACACTTTGCACACCAACCACTCTTGCTTTCACCTAACCACACCTCTAATTACTCACGAGCCATTATACGCCAAGCCAAGCCTCGTCATCTCAGTTTGTTGGAAACTGTCGACCCGGCCCTCCCTCCCTTCCAGTGTTCATTTTGACAACATATTTTAATTTAGTTTTTTGACGAAAATGTATTTCGATTTTAGTCTAGTTTTAGTTGACTAAAATTGCAAGTAAATTTAGTCGACTAAATTTAAGACAAATTTAGTCGACTTTGCATTGATAATAATATAATATTCATTATAATCATATTTAATCTTGTTCCTCTGCTTCATGGAGCTGCTCCACATGAACAAAGCTCAGAGCTGCTCCTTTGGCAGAGAATTTACATGATCTGAGGCTCTTTCAGACGGTCAATAGAAGTTTGGATGATTTTAGTCTCTCCCTTTCATTTTTATTTAGTCTTATTTTAGTCGACTAAAATATCTGGACATTTTAGTCATAGTTTTAGTCTCACGAATAACTCTTAATTTAGTTTTAGTCCAATTTTAGTCGTCAAAAATATCACTTTGACTAAAATTAAGACTAAATATTTTAGTCGACGAAATTAACACTGCTCCCTTCGTGTCTGTTCCATTTCAGCAATGATTCTCCTGCTTAGAAGGGGGGTCCCGAATAGCTGGGTTCAGCCGAGACGGAGCCCCCACCCTCAGTCTCGCCCAGTTTCACTCTACACTACAACCTTGTGAGTAAAATCTTAATTGCACTTTGTTGTGGTGTGGTCCTTGCTAGTGAATTGGAAAATATAAAATCCCTAAAACCGGAGCAAGAAACATTGTTCGAAGTGTTCCTCGTAAAAAAAGGACGTTTTTGGATGTGTCTAGCGTTGCTCTAATTGGTTGATGTCAATCACACCTACCGGGAAATCATGTCTTTGAATTATCTATGAAAAAGCATGTAGTTTGGCCGGCCAGGCAAAGTTTCAGTGAAGGAAACCTACTCAAACACGGGGGGTCTGGTCAAGTTTACACCTTTGTTTGACCTCTGGTGGATCCCAAACCAGCTGAATAAGAACCAGCACTTGCATCAAAGACAAATATCAAAACGACCTGGTACAGATGACAGCTCAAGAACTTATATCACTGGATTTTGAGCAGATTTCTGGCCAACATCACCAAATGCACCCTCGGCTTCCCCTCCCGTCCCGTCACTTTCACCTTCCTCCAGTGACATCTTGTTCCTTTTACTCCTTTGGCTTCTGTTCAACTTCAGCGTCTGCTTTCAGTGACACCTTTGTGCTTTGGACCCGACGCTGACCCTCCAGCTTTTAACAAAAAAACCCCCAAAAAAACCCAAAACACACTTTTCCAATAATCCACTCCAAAATATCCACCGCCTAAAAGCTCCGTGGGGGGAAAGAGCGCGGAATAGTTAGTGAGTGAAATCACCGCGCTGGACCGTATGCATAATTTATGTAACTCCGTCTGTCGTACGCGGCGCCCGGACAGGCTACTCTTCGCAGCTGCGGGATTTAACCAAACGCACGTGTCGCTCCCCCCTCACCCACCGACCGACCCCCCCCCCGAGAGGGATATACGGCTCCCTGTCAAGCGCGGCCTGGGATTAATTGCAAAAGCAGTAAATTCACAAGATCTGATAACTCTGGGACGGTGCCGTAGTATATTTAATGCCATTTTTATGAACGGGGGAAGGTTTTGCTTGGCCCGGAGAGCACAGATCAAGTATAGTATATAGTGTGTTTGGATAAGACGTCTCCTACTAGCTTCCCCGACAACTCTATCATTATGCGAAGAAACGTAAGAGGAAAGTGGATCAGTCTTTGGGCTTTTCTTAAATTGGCGCGATGAGTTATAAATCTATCTTGCATGTGGCGCTTTGATATTTCCATCATCTCTCTGAAGTTTAAGCTCCTCTTTCATAAACGTCAAATGAACTTTTGTTTTCAATCGTAAATAGCAAATCTGGTCATCGTCACGAGGCTGGATATGAAAATGGGAAATTGGTTAAAGACTTGTGGCGTTGCATTCGGGGACAGGCTGGATGATCGCAATGACGGGACATGTGGGACGCAGTGACCGGGTCAGTCGCCTGCGTCGATTGGCTGAGACTGGTGTCACATGACGTGCGATCAATAGACCCTTTAACTGGTGACATCATCAGTGACGTCATCTGGAGGCAGGAAGTGATCAAGAGAAATAAGATTAAACTAAAACTAGCGATTGTAAGTGTGAAACTACACGTAAAACATGTGGTCTTGTTGTGGCTTAAGGTGCAAGACCAAGAGGAACGACATTTGAGACGATAAAATCAGGTTTATTTGATATTTCCAAAAACTGTTTGTTTATCGTTACCATGACAACAGCTCCAATGGAAATTGATAGGAATCTTGCTTCCTGCCTCCAGCTCAGCCCCGAATGTTTACAAACAATTAAAGGGTCTATATGTCCTTCAGTGATCATGTGACTTCATATGATCAACCATAGACCGGGGAAGCTAAGCAGGGAAGGGCCTGGCTGGACTTGGATGGGAGACCGTTTGGGAACACCAGGAAGCCTAGCGAATGTAGTGAGTGAGTGGTTGGTGGTGGTCAGAGGGGCTGAGCTTCCGTCAGTCTACCCCAGGGCAGCTGCAGCTACAATAGTAGCTTACCACCACCGGGTTTGGAGTGAACGAATAGTGCAATGTAAAGCGTCTTTGAGTGTCCAGAAAAGCGCTATATAAAACCAATGCATTATTATTAGCATTATTATGCAGTCAGTGGTATCAAAACAAAACTGTTAATGAGAAGAAAAGGTCAGGCCAAAACGCTCTATAGCCATAATGGAATAAAGCCTTTTTAAAGGGGGGGTATTATGCAAAATCGACTTTTTCAAGCTTTACATCATGTTATTATGTCATTCCGTCATTAAAAACATGCCTGAAGTGTTGCCTTGGCACATTCACGTATTTTTGAGTAATCTGTAAAAACTCTGATGGCGGCCATTTTAGGGACAGGTTTGCCTGAGTCCTCCTAGGAACGCCCCCACCTCCTGGAGACGCCTCCGAGCTTTCGTCACCAGCCACTGCTCCTCAGCAGAACCCCCTCCCCACTGATGCCACAGACAGCGTGTGGAGGGGGCGTGTCAGAAAGAGTCAGAGGTTCTTAAAGAGACAGAGGCCTATTTCAAGACATTCACTACAGCCATTTTGAGAGAGCAATTTTATACAAGGCAGTTATTCTAATTTACTGCATTTACAGACCAACAGAAGGTTTGGTCATCATTGTAGTGTGATATAGACTGGCGCTATGTGATTGAAAAAAGCATAATACCTCCTCTTTAAAACACTGTTATATACAACGGTGTGCCTTGGCTGTACGTTTGCTTTGGGAACAGTCACAATGAAGAAACCTTTACCCAAAGATCAAGCCCCTTTCTGCAGCTTACTTACCCTCTTATCCCCCGCCTTATCCGAGTGCATTTTCTCCGGTCTGAAACTCTTTCTCGACTGGAGCCTTCACATAGACCAGTGTAACACCTCATTTGAAAGCTTAGGCCTAGAAAAACTCATAACAACTTTTTTTTGTCACTATTTTGACGCTTTTTTCAACAAGCTTTTAGATTTGGGTAGAGCCAAACTGAAGAAAATGCGCTCGGTTCAGGTGCGAGTAAAAAAGGTCGTTTCATTGATTTGCTTCTCAAATAAATGCAATCATTCAAAAGCCACAATGTGTAACTTGTTGTCGAAAAAGAAAACAAAAAAAGAACAAACAAACTAATACTGGGAGCAGGACGTCGTCTCCAGCTCGTTTCCATGGAGATGTTGACCAAAGGCAGCCAAATATGAGATTAAAAAAGGTTATATTCTCATCCAAATCCATTCTTTGATGACGCAATACCTCGGATCCTTGAAGACCTGACTTGCTTTGTTGGACTCAGCGATGTGCTTAACTTTCAAGACATTTCAACATGTTTTGTATTTGCGGGCAACAGCAGAAAACAAAATGTTCCACAGTGTACCTTTAAAGGTTCCCCCAAAAAGGCTTCAATCATTTGGTCACTCATTCATTATTCTGGATGTGTTTGGTTTTTCTAGTAAAGTCTGAAAAATGAAACAACAACATCTACTACTACTACTACTGAGACTAAAATAAATTGAAAATGGTTCGACTTTTGTTCTAATCTGACAATGCCAAACCTCCAGACTCCACACGATCCAGACTCCGCTCTCGAGGTTAACGGGCCGCGTGTTCTCGCCTCTAACGGTGGCTCAGTGCTTCCTTTAATATCCACAGTGAACCTTGCAGGTGCTCAGTTCACTTCCCCCTGCAGCTGGCAGCCATTACTCCGGCCCAGAGAGGTCGAACATGGACACGGACTCAGCAATGAGGGTTTTTTGTTGTGGAGGACTTATTACTTTGGCTCCACTTTGAAAGATATAAACCTTTCATACAGTGTAATAGCCGTGTTATTGTACTTTCTACTTCGATTATTCATTCAGGTGCCAACCAGATTTGCGTCGGCGGGCTGTCTCATTAGCTAATTTTACGTTTGAGCGATAGGTCTGTATAAAAAAGACCATTAAAAATCAGGTGGAAAAACATCATCCAACAGCTTCATAATGTTTGTCAACGGGCGGCAACTTCCCACTGTTTTATGAACTGCAATTACTAGAAAAAGCAGATTCAACTTTTGGTTTAACGTCGGGTTATAAATATCTGGGAATAAAAACGTTGCATTGATGACTGCTTCAGAATTCAAGCTAACCGCACGTGTGTCGCCTCATTTAACTCTCGACCAATATGAGAAAGACGGATGAAAGTGAACAAACTTGCAGCATTCTCCAAATTCCAAATTATTTATGTTGGTTTTGTTGAGTTTTGCGAGACTTTGTATGATTTAGGATCAATTTGTGTTGATTTTTGTTGTCTTAGATTCACTTAAAGCAGAACTACATAACTTTATAACCTTAATACACTGTCTTTGTGGTCTCTCTGGGGGTAATACAAGTGTCAATGGGATAATTGGGGGTCTTTCATCTCCCCCTGGTGTCTCTGGACAGAAACCCCCACTTGCAACTTTCCCTGCCTCTGACCCGGCAGCCCCAATACACACTACTGGAAAACATCTCCCTCTCTGCTCTCAGTTATCTACAAAACCACTTCTGGCTCGAATTTCTGAGGTTTATGACACGGTACAGGTAAGTCCGGACTGTATTCTGTCTATAGTTGTAGTGAAGTGAGGAGCTCAGTTAACCGGGAGGAGCTCAGAGTAAAGCCGCTGCTCCTCCACGTCAAAAGGAGCCAGCTGAGGGTGTCTGTTCCGGATGCCTCCTGGTCGCCTCCCTCTGGAGGTGCTCCAGGCATGTCCTATTGGGAGTAGGCCTCGTGGAAGACCCAGGACACGCTGGTGGGACTATATCTCTGAGCTGGCCATGGTGTCGCCTCGGGGTCCCCCCAGAACAGCTGGAGGAGGTGTGTGTGGACCGGAAAGTCTGGGCGCATCTCTGCTGAGACTGCTACCCCCGCGACCCGGCCCCGGATAAAGCGGAAGAAAATGGATGGATGGTTGTCTGTTGCTCTTTTGTGGCGTTTTTGTTACTTTTTCATCACATTTGTTAGAATTTGTTCTGTTATTCTTTGGTTCACCCACAAGGACCTCAACCTCAGATACGATGTACACAAACGTTTATTGATAAACACGAGATAAATGAAGTTCTGGAAGCTCACAGGCTCACGTCCCCATACCTGAAGGATAAGCTGAAGAAAATTAGTAAAAGGGAGGGAGGGTGGGGCCGGAAACGCCGAACGAGAGGACGAGGTTAGTAGACGGGGGGCTTAAATAGGCAGGCAAGAGGCGTACGGGGGTGTGGCCCTGCTTCCGGACCTCAGATAAATATAAATACGTATCTTACTACTACTTCTACTTATTTTTTTTTATTTTTTTTCACTTTGTCGTCACGTTTTTGACGCTGTTTGTTACGTTTTCATCCTCGTTCTCGCCTCATGTTTATTTTGGTAAAGCCAAAATTGGAGAAAATGTGCTTGGTTCAGGTGGGAGTTAAAGGAACAGGCAGCCATTTTTACACACTTTTACATATACGTTCATACCTGAGCTTAGACGAGTTGATGCGTACCTGTCTGGTCTTTGCCCTCAGTCACACAAAAAGACCAAAGATGTTGTTAGCATTTCGCCTCTCCCAGTGTATTCCTACAGCCTCAAACGGGGGTGAAGTTGGAAGCTACAAAGACCAGACAGGTACGTATCAACTCGTCTAAGCTCAAGTAAGAAAATATCACAGTATTGGAAAACGGTGGCCTGTTCCTTTAAAGGGGCTAGATGCAAGTTTGCCATTTTATACTCACTACTGCCACCTCAGGTCATACGTGTAACTGCACCTTCTATATTAAGCTGGTGAACAGGTTTGGGCTCATTCTGCACATTAGGACATTGTTGAAGCATGTCGGGGGAGGAAAATACACAATTTTGACATGTTTAAACTCTGTATAGTCCCTTTAAGAGACTAAAAAGAGCCAAAGAAGAAGAATGAACTCAACAGCGTGCATCCTGTTGAGTTGATTCCTCTTATATTGGCTGATTCTTTTTCCGACTTCCAACTGTTTGACTCACTTTGGCGATAGGAACTTTTGAAGAGCTGGACAAGACAATTTTTGGGACTCAAATCCACGACACTGCCAGTTTTCCTAATTAGCTTACGTTTTATATACTCGCATGTTTTTTGCCAAACCTATAAAACACAACAGGACGCATCAATGTTTTACGACACAGGCAATAAAAACATCTCGAGGTTATGAAAACTGACATTACTATGATGAATATCTCTTGACGTTTCGAGTTGACCTGCTTCGTCTCCACATGGTTTCCTGATTGTCTACTTTAGTTTGAGTGATATGCGGCCAATACGAAAGTCAATTAGATGAAGAAACTCCCCAACTTACAGCTGCTTTATTGTTCATGAGTTACACAAACAAAATTCTTATCAAAATAGATCATATTCTGTTATGACACATTCTGGCAAAAGCCCGGGGTATCGTTGGCTTCAGGGAAAAGGGTGGACTCTCCATTCATTTTCAATTCCGTAATAACTTCGGTTCAATCTTTCCGGGGCGTCCGTGAGTTAGAAGGAAGGATTTGATTGCCAACACCACTCGCTGTCAAAGCACAAACATCATACTCGGTTTCAAAGGAATTTTAGAACTGCATAATGCGACTTTACTGGAAGAGCGCGGTGTCATAATGATAAACACAGGAAATGTTTGGGGAGGATTAGGCGCAATCGGGATCTTCTTTCATTCTGTGGTGAATATCTGCAGTGTGCGTTTTTGTCACGGATGGTTTGGGCGATTCTGAAATACTCTGCGGTTTCTCCATGTTGTCTTAAGAGGTGATAAAATGGAGTTAACCTTCTTCACTCCGGCTTTCACCAACAGCATTTTCTCAACAAAATAAGAGTCAAGATATTGTACTGTAGTTATTCAAGATCCACAAGGGCTGTATATATATTATACTGTACCATTAGCTTTTTTCAATACCGGTACTTTAACAATACTTGGTTTTCGATACTGACGCTAAAATGGGTCGTCTTGAACCATTCTTTTACATTTGTATCATTTATTTGAGGTCAAACAACCAAGTCACTTCCTTTGGTTGCCTCCCGCTTAACCGAGTGCATTTTCTCCAGTTCAGCTTTACCCGAATCTAAAAGCTCACAGCCTTTAGGCCAGAGTAATGAAAGAGGTAAAAAACTTATTTACACAGGACTTTTTCCTTGCTTTGTTGTTGTCCTTGCTTTTCAATGCTTTTTTTTGTCACTTTGTTGCCCCTTTTCTGGTGTGGCTTTTTTGTTACATTTTTGTCACTTTCGAAACTTTTTTTTTGTCATTAAGTCACTTTTTCATCCTTTTTTATCACATTTTTGTCATTTTTTGGTCACTTTTTTGTCACATTTCTGTAATTTTTCTGTCATTTTTCCATCACTTTTTCATCTTTTTTGGCACTTTTCTGTCACCTTTTCTCGTCACTTTTTGTCACTTTTTTCATAATTTTTGTTATCACTTTTTACACATTTTCGTCACATTTTTGTCACTTTCTGTCATTTTTTTCGTCATTTTTAAAAAGTTTTTGTCACATTTCTGTCAGTTTTTTCACTTTTTTTGGTCATTTTTCTGTCACTTTTTCCATCATTTTTTCATCACTTTTATCCTCACATTTTTGTCATTTTTTGTCACTTTTTCATCGCTTTTTGTGACTCTATTGTTGCCATTTTGTCGCTAGTTTCTTCAAGAAGTGTTTAGATTTGAGTAAAGCCAAACTGGAGAAAACGTGCTCTGTTCAGGTGGGGGCTACGAGGTTAACACTGTCCCTCGACCAACAGCACCTTGGTCTCTAAAGCTATAATATTTTCTCTGTACCTGCTTTTGCTACTTTTATTTTGTCGACAACAGTAGTATTCTGTAGTAGATAAAGTAGTTTTCTATGACCTCTTACTTCCCCGTTCTTGTCACTAACAAAGAAAGCCTTTGTCTCCGTAGTGGATACAGTGATGGGACCTGACGCATCCCATTTAAAGCACATGGCAGCCACAGTGAAAAGTCTATGCCAAGCACAACTATAGCACAAAGGTCAAAGGTCGCCATGATTATTAAGATCACGCCGTGTGAGTTTTAGCAAATGAGCCCAATGAATGGACGACTTACACGAGCCTCCAGTGCCCATTGTTTAGAAATTATCTTTATTATCGGCACGTGTGAGTGTAGCATAATGAGAAATCACACCGTTACAATCTCCTAGTGTTCGGTTCCTACGTCTTTAAACCCGATTTCTTTCTTCCTCACTACAATCTTTCAGCGTTTTTCCACATTTCCTCGTCTTCGGTGAAAGCTCCCCGCACTAAATCACCGCTGCTCCTCTGAAGTGACGGGCCCGAAAAGAAAAACTGCAGGTCAAGGCGTGTTTGACCCGGCCGTCTCCGGGAGTAGCCGGCGAGCGAAGCCGAGCCGAGGGAGAGAGGGGGTAAAAACAACAAACTCGGGGTCTTTTAGGAGCTGATTAGAACAACATAAGCAACACGGACTGATTGCGCCGCGTCGTCAAGTCGGTGAAGAGATGCAGGACTAAAGAGAAGTTACTCAATGTGGACCAACATGAGCTTAATATTTAATAAAGCCTGTGTCCATGAGGTTAGCTACATTAACAATATATTCTTATTAATGTAAATCCATGGCTATATGTACATTAATCAACCTTATTCCTCCTACTGTTTGGTTAAAAGCCATAATGAGTTGTTCAGGAGTGTTGTAATCAATTAGAAATGGTCAAGACTGGTGTATAATCTATTAGAGTGTGTCCTCCCCAATTCATTTCTAGCTCTCGTAACGTTTCTATTGCAATTCAGAAATAACCTGAAAAGATATAGAGTCTTACGGCCCGTTTCATCACTCTCCGTGTTCGCCTTCACAGCAAATATTGTATATAGCTATTTTATTTATTGAGAAACATTCTACATCCTCCATTGCCTGCTCTGTTCCTCCCCGACAAAAATATGGATCTATTTTCAGCTCCGATCGCCCCAGACAGGAAAGAAGAAAGCCAACGACATCTGGATCTTCACGGTAAGTGCCCTCCAAATGGACTTAATTGTAACACAAATATGACTATTTTGCAAAATATTAAAGGGGCTGGAAGCAAGTTGGCCATTTTATACTCACTACTGCCACCTCTGGCCATATATGTAACTGCACCTTCTATATTAAGCTCGTGCATGACGGCAATTCGGGCCGAAGTGACACATTTTTGAGTGACTGTACAGGATTTTAGAGGCAGTTGTGGTGAACAGGTCTGAGCTCATTCTACACATTAGGACATGGCTGGAACATGTAGGGGGAGGAAAATACTTAATTTTAACATTTTTAAACTCCTTATAGTCCCTTTAACTGAATATTTCCACTCTGTATGGGTGTGTTATCACTTTAAAGCAGAACTAAGTAACTCATGCCCCTAGAGGCCATAAGCACAACTGCAGGTGAGAGAGGGATATTGTACATGGCTGTAAAAACTCTTTAAGTGGTGCTAGCCCGCAGTTAGCTTTGCCCGTTAACCTGTTAGCTTCTTCTTCGTGATTCTATTAGTGTGTTTTGGTGGCTCCGGTCGGGTGGCAGGGAAGTTGCAATTGTGGTTTTCTGGCCAGAGACACCAGGGGGAGATGAAAGACCCCCCAATCATCCTATAAACACTTGTATTACCCCCAGAGGGACTGCGGAAAGGATTTATTAAGGTAAACAAGTTACATAGTTCTGCTTTAAGCCACAAAAACAATCTCAGCATCCGACTTTTATCGCTCTCCTTCACTTAACCTCTTAACCCCCGCCTTAACCAAGTGCACTTTCTCCAGTTCAGCTTTACCTAAATCTTAAAGCTCCTGCTGGACGAGAGTCTTAAGGCCAGAGTAGCGCCTCATTTGAAAGCTAAGACCTAAACTGATCCTCACCTGGTTGCCGTATTGTTGCCACTTTTCCATCGGTTTGCTTCATTTCCATCGCATTTTTGTCACTTCCTTGTGGCTTTATTGTTGTGGTTTTGTCGCATTTTTGTGCAAGTCACATGACATAACTTTGGGGCGCTTTGCTCGGTTCAGGTGGGGGTTAAGAGTTGAACTTTTCCCTGACTCTGTGGGAAAGAGGAGCTTCAAAGCGACCTCCTCTGTGACAGGAGTTTACGGCTCATCTGCCCCCATTTGTTGTTTTATTGGGAGCTTTATTCCCCAAACCCGTTGCCTTGTGCGTGCAAACTCTGAGCTCCTCGTGGACCTGCAGATGGTTGGCGTTGATGTCGCTGTCATTCAAAGGCGTCTGGAGACAATTGATAAAACTCTAGCGGTATTTGGATGAAAAAGGCAGTGATCTGTTGTTTTTCATTCACTGCTGCGTTTGCGGTGAACTCGACGGTGGCAAAAAGAAACTACTTTCCCACCACAGTCAGACAAACCCACAACTACAAACAGCTTATTTCTCCCATCGAAAAGCAGACTCTTCATAGGATTAAACAATGGTTCGACACTAATAAATTATCATTGAACTCAAAGAAAACCAAATTAATGGTATTTGGAGAAAAGAAAATCGATGGGCATATACAAATGACCATAAATAATGAAGTGATCGAACGAGTAGACGAGTACAGTTTTTTGGGAGTAGTCCTGGATCAAAAACTCAGTAGGGGACCCCACAAAAACAATATAAAATTCAAATTAGCCAAACGCATTGCACTAATAGGTAAAGTAAAACATATATTGGACAGTAAATCCCTTTAATTCTCTTGTATTGCCCCATATAAGTAATGGTATTGAAGTCTGGGGTAATACTTATAAAAAACATTCTTATCGTACTCCAGAAAAAAGCTCTGAGAATTGTCACTAAAACAGGGTTTCGTGATCAAACAAACACTCTATTTCTAAAGTCGCCTGCATTAAAGGGATATTTCAGGATTTTTGACATAGGGCCTCATTTCCTAGTTATCCAGAGTGTTGCTGATTTCTGGAGATATTTTTTTTTGTAATTCATGCAGTTCTTATATTTGAAGAGTTTCGTGGCGCTAATGCAAGGCTAGTGCAAGGCTAGTGCATGTCTCTGGTATCAGCTAGCCTGCATTAAAAACAGTCTGACCCGCTCCACAGAGCACCTGAGGCAAATCACTGACAACACCAGACTAACCATATAAATGTCTGTGTAGATAGAATAATTTTAACCATTTTGCATTTAAAATAACTTATATTTGAGCAGCATCAGCTTCGTGTTTGTATAAGCTACGCAGCGGTGGAGTGATCTGCTAGAAAATAGTCCCCCAAAATGCGATCATTCATGTGATGGCAAGGTCAGTTATATTGCAAAAGATATTCTATGGACACAGACATTTATATGGTTAGTCTGGCGTTATAAGTGATTTGCCTCCAGTGCTCTGTGGAGCGGGTCAGACTGTTTTTAATGCAGGCTAGCTGATACCATAGACATGCACTAGCCTTGCATTAGCCTAGCGCCAGGAAACTCTTAAAATATAAGAACTGCATGAATTACCAAAAAAAAATATCTCCAGAAATCAGCAAAAATGAGGCCCTATGTCAAAAATCCTGAAATATTCCTTTAAGGTCAGCACCTCATTTGAGCAATTCAAACGTAAATGTAAAAAAGCAATATTAGACCAATATGCTAATGTGAAACCATGACCCAAACTGTTGCATCTTAACAATATGATCGTGTGCATATGGACTTTATTGTTGTCATTATCAACCAAGGAATTGTATCAATGGAATGAAATGAATGTCATTAACAGCTATGTTTGTTAATGTATGAGGGGATTATCTTCTGCCTACTCTAAACTAAACTAAACTAAAACATAAGTTAACATGTAGGTGCTGCAACATTAGCACCGGTATTTTGACTTTTCGGCACTTGTCCATTTTCCCCCCTCAGCTCTGTTTCCTGGAAGCCGTCTTTCAGCGCAGATTAGCAGAGTCCGATAAGGATTTCTAGCCTCAAGACCCTCTACAGCGACACACTAACAAGCACACACACACACACACACACACACACACACACACACACACACACACACTTAGCTGTCTTAGCCCGGCTGCATATTAAAGTATTGGGTTTCAGCTACTGCTAATCTCCGGGAGAAACGCTCGCTCATGTCCAGACTTGTCCTCTTCTCAAAAAAAAAAAAAAAAACCCTAAATCCCGTCTCAATTCCCCCACTGTTCGTTCCCGAGACCTCTCCACTCCTGCATTCCTCTCCCGTGTGCGGCCATCGCTAAAACGAGGGTCATATTTTTTTAACTTTAAGGCAAGAGAGTCACTTTTATTGTAGGATTTACTGTGTCTGTTATACTGCATCATGTCAAAGTAATCTGGAAGTAAGTCAAATGTTCTCGTTATAGATACAGACTCTGGATTCGCCCATATATGGTCATATTTGAAAACAGTTAAGGGAGAAAACTATTTAGAGGAAAAATCTACTTTCTCTAATTATTCAAAAACTACATTAACAAACGCTGAATTATGAATATAGTTTTCTACTAAATAAAGATACAAAGACATGGAGAGGAGCAAAGTGACACAAAATATACGGAGAATGCTAACATGATGCTACATGTTAGCATCAATCTGCTGTGAATAAACATCCATATGGACCCGATTTAGCCTTGACTTTATTTGTATGTGATAAATAAGTTTATATTTCACGAGAAAATGGCTAAAAAGTGTGATGTGTTTCCCAGCAGATTCTATTTTCCTCCTCGACGAAGCCACGCCTCCGTCTATGACGCAATGCCGTCTGCATCTATAAGTGTATTTGCCTCAGATTTAGAATGTATGGATCGAAGTATCTGTTGGAACTAGTATTTTTGTACTTGTATGTACTTTGCCTGATCAAATAGAAAGGCAGTGTTGATTTGTACTGGCAGATTCGGGTCAAACGCTCCTCATTCCAGTGATCGCAACTAATGCACAATGGATTAGGTTTGTCAAGTAAAACTTTGCTGGACTAAGAGAAGGCAAAAATGAGACAAAGAAGAAGACATATAAAACATAAAGAGAAAGAAAGGATTTTATCGTCACTCTTCGCTTTTAATTTCCTTTGTTATAAAGATAAAAAGGAAATTAAAGGCGAAGAGTGAAGACACAATCCTTTCTTTCGTCATATGCACACTCAGCTAAACAGAAAGGTTTTCAGACCTGGATTTGAAGTCGTCAAAATTGTAGTAAAAGTCCTGTTAACCAAAAACCCAACAGTACAAGTTGTTTACGACCAACAACAAATACACTGCAAAAAGTAATCTTGAGTCATTTGATTTGACTTGAGAGTCTAATTTCAAAGCGTCCACAATATTTACACTTAAAGCAGTACTAAGTAACTTGTTTATCTTAATAAATCCTTTCCGAGATGATTGTGGGTCTTTCATCTCCCCCCGGTGTCTCTGGCCAGAAAACCACAATTGCAACTCCTCTGCCTCCGGGTTAGGAGTCACCAATACACACCAATGGAATCACGAAGAAGAGGCTAACAGGCTTACGGGCAACGCTACCTGCGAAAAGTGTGTTGGAAACTAGAGATTTCAAGCAAATTTTCCCTGGTCCTTCTTCATCTCCGGGAACATTGTAGTGAAAAGAAAAAAGTGGAGGCTCCTCTAATAAAACTGGGCTTTTCATATTCAAAGTGTGTCCAAAAGGATCTATGAAAAACAAGGAATGCCATAAAAAAATGAAAAAAATAAAATAAAATATATATATAAAAGGCTTTGTCCACGTCATGTATATGCTGCCAGTACTAAATGATAACTACCAAATTTGCTTCTTTATATGTGGTGTTTTTTTTATGTGGGGGGCCCAATCTTGCCTAGGCCTCCAAATAGGCTGGAGCCGGCCCTGCACAGAAGCCTCGTCTTTGTGCCCAAACCAATCAAACCACACATTTCACACTTCACCACATAATGCCTCTGTGTGTTGAGCCTAATTTCAATCCAAACACCTCTTTTATCCCCGTCTCTGCCTTTGTTTTCCTTCGCCCCCCCTGGTCCAAAAAAATTAAAAAAAAAACTCTCTGCACTTGATGGATGTCCAGACTCTCCGTAAGCCCCATGGAAATCTTCTCCCTGGGTGCTTTTGAATCGGGACCAGGGCGCGTTGTCTGTTTTGGATGAGGAATGGTGCAAAGCTGTGCCAGAGGAGCCCTTGAATTGTGTCAAATGTTATTCTTATAAGTACGTTGATCTGCGTGGAAGCCATTTTTCTACCGCCTCAATGTGCTCCAGACGCAAAAAATGCACTTTGAAGGTTACGCACCGCCGTCATTGACATGCTATCACCGAATCAGCACTGAGCTAATACGACGGCTTTGATGCCTGTAAACACTATCAAAAGAAAAACACTCTTTTCTTTTGGCAGAGCCCCCCCAATGCGATCTCTTCTTCAGATTTAAAGTTGGCCCACGAGAATTGATGGTCCGGGGCAGAGCAGGTGGCAAACACACCTTGGAAAAGAGTGAGGACCACTTGTTTGCGCTCCACTTTTCTCCATGTTAGCAAGGTGCGCACCAGATTGGGGATGTTTGCTCATTTTTTAAAGCCTTGAGTGGTTGAGCGATGTTTAAGGGCTGATATTACCGGCCGGGAGACTAGCTGGAGACTGGTCAAGCAGATGTCTCCAAGATGATGAAGATAAGGCATGTGGTCTCAGGCAGTTGTTTCACGTAACTATTTGTTGTCCTCAACCTGTGAGACGTTTCTGTGACACCTCAACTATGTCCCCAAGACCTGTCGGACACCACGGAGATCTGAAAGAGACTCCATACGACTCTGACATCTGCTTGGTATCCGACAGGTCTTGGAGACATTGCAGGGGTGTCACAAAAGGGGAGAGTGGAGCTTTTGGTCGAGCGCTTCGTCTCATGATCGTAAAAAAAGTTTGAATCCCAACTCCTGAAGGTGTAGGGTAGGAAGGGTTTGAGCGCCCGAATGATCCTGATCCTTGTCAGGGGCTTCGTTCCCTTGGTAAGGTCTCCCATGGCAAACAGGTCCTAGGTGAGCGACGATGAGACAATTTATTGTTTATTTATTGACCTTTATTTAACCAAGATAGTCCCACTGCGATTAAGAATCTCTTTTTTTTCTCTCTCTTCAGGGAAGTCCTGGCCCCAATGAATTTATTGTGTTAGTGTCAAGACAAAAACATCCACCGCTATGAACACGAAGGCTTCCTCCAGTGAAGTCGTTAAATCTCACGTAATATTTTTCAACCTGCTCCAGACACATCTGAACTTTTACTCGCTGTCCTTTACCAAATCTTGAGCTTCATTTTTGTGGGACCTGCTAATGTTTAATGGGAAGAGATAGCGGACAGGAAGGACAGCGTCTGGTTTACTGTCCAGGCGGAAATCACGTGGGGTCACTGTGCATAGAGCCCATTGTAGGAGTATTAAAGAGCAATGTCCATAAATTGTTATTTTTTTATGGATTTCAAAATAAAGGTCCAGCTTTCTACAGTGAAACCTGTAGAAGCTATTTAAAAAGTAATATCCATAAACTGTCATATTCAAAAATAAATGTCCAGATCTAAAAAATACAGGTTGTAGTAAGTTTCCAGTGTGATAATTGGTAACTACAGTAAATTTGGTGCCACTAGAGTTAAAAATGTAGAAGGTATCCATAAATTATCCATAAATTTACATACTATATGTAATTTTTATTTTAAATGTATGCACATATATGTACTTTTATGGATAATCTTCAATACCTTCCACTAGTTACCACTTATCATACTGGCAACTTACTACAACCTTTATTTTTGTTCTACTGTGAAACCTGTAGAAGCTCATATTTTGACATCAATTTCAAAAAAGAGGTCAAGATCCAAAAAATAAAGGTTGTAGTAAGTTGCCAGTGTGATAATTGGTAACTAGTGAAAATTTAGTGCCACTAGAGTAAAAATGTAGAAGGTATTGAAGATTATCCATAAACAGTTTTCTACAGTGAAAACTGTCTGAGTATTAAGAGCAATGTCCATAAATTCTTATATTTTTCATGGATTTCGAAATAAAGGTTGTAGTTAGTTGCTAATTTAGCGTCACTACATTGAAACCTGTAGAACCTATTAAAGTAATATCCAAACGTAGCGCTCTTCCAAAAAGCCTTTATTATCATGGGGTAATCAATCACTCGAAAGCACTGCTAGTTTCTTCCATGTGAATCCAAGCATGTTTTTGAAAGGCAGGTGATGAAAACCCACGTCAATCCATTGTGTAAACAGCACCTCTGATGGACAACCTCCATTGTCCACATTAGGGATGGTGTCGTCTGCATTGGACCCATCCTGGGACTCCAGACCATGAGCCAAGAACTTAGTCAGGAAACAATCAGCGCTGACTCTTCAGTTCACTTTGACGCTGAACAGACATGATCAATGAGATGCTATTTATCTTCCTTTTATCCGCCGTGATCTGCCAACTCAAGGCAACACTCTGCTGGCCTTTCTAACCTGAACCAATCAGCGTGGATTGTGCGAGGAGAGTATTTCAAATAAAGCCGGAGACTCGGAGGGGATTTGGTGTGATCTTTGAGAACACTAGCCTTTGGTTCACCTTGTATCCGCAAACAACCACGGTGCCAGAGACCTTGTGCGGCGAGTCTGTTTCGGAGAATCGTCGAACAGAGAAACTCGAAGCAAATGGGATGTGAATAATGATGAAAGTGATTGTATCTGAGCAAAAGCCCACAAAGACTCGAAGGATTTCATTAAAACACAATAAGAAGGAAGAATTTTCTGCACAATATCAGATTTTTGTTGTGAAAACTCACTCGTGCCTCGATGCAAGATGGTTCAGGTTTGATTCCAAGGCCTTTCTGCAAGTTCACTCTAGCCCCATTTCAACAGGGCCAGACCGGAACGGACCGGAGCGGTTTGAAGGTGTTTCCACAGCCAAAAGTGAATCGCTCCGCTCCAAAAGGGGGTCCGACCCGCTCCAATCTTAGACCACGTCAGCCATGGGGTCTGGAGCGGTTTGCAAACTAGGCCGGTTTGGGGGAAAGGGGAGGGGGGCTTGTCACCCCTGTTAGGGCTTTTCCACCAAGGTGCTGGTTCAGAGCTGGTGCTGGTGCCGGGTTGGTTCCACCGAAGTGAGGTGACATTGTGCCTCTTGCCATAGCAACGCTTTGGGAAGTCAACGGCCACATAAAACATAGATAGTAACATCTCACTACAGACACTTCTGGTTCTAAAATACAGCTGTTCCTGTCCTGTCTTTCTAACGGCTCCTTCTTGTTTTAGCTGTAGTGAAAGAGCATAAAGCAAAACAATAGTTAATTTCCTCCACAGACTGTGTTGGCTTCTCCAGGAAGGCTATAAGCACTAACTAACTAATATTGCTTGTTTGTCGGAAGAGAAATCCACATCCCGATCCACTCACATCACTGGTGCTCGTTTCTCGGTCCAGCTTATAACTGGTTCCCAACCAGAACCAGATTTTGGAACCAAGAGCCAGCATTCTTTCAGTGGAAAATGAAAAAAGAACTGGTTCTGAAACTGGAACCAGCACCGGCACCACGAAAAGTGCTAATTGATTGGTCAGGTCAATAGTCAGCTTGCATATTCAAAGTTTCTTTCTCTTCACAAGGCTCTATCATGACGGGTTCACATAAAATCTCTACTCTACTATGCCTGATGTGTGCCTTTGATGTGAAAACATTCAATTAAATTATATATTTTCCCTCATATTTATGCCAGTAAATCTACTGCTCAGGTTTTCAAGTTCGATTTGCACAGTTTTCATTGTTTCTTAGTGGTCAAATGAGAGGAGCGAGGCCTCATATCTCCCTCTATTAGAATTGAAAAACAACTAAAAAGAATAGGTTTACTCATTTTGGGCAAACCTATTCCTAACTAACATCATACATTTGTGTCTTCCTAAGATGATTAACAAGCCTGCAAGCTCACGATCAATAAAAAAGCTTTATCATTACATGGACAATCTTGCACAGTTTAATGAAGACTGAATAAATACATGGGTACAAAGCTTAGTTACACGAGCTCTGGAATCCGGCATGTTTTACTTTAGACGTCATTAATTATGGTCACGAACACTTATCACGTCCCAATCTGGAGCCTTGATTTAACACCACTGGACCCCGCTGGCCTTGTTCTCCCGGGTTTATCGCTCAGGAACAGCTCTGGAGCAGGTAACGCTCCACTGGCCTCTGCCCGATGCCGCGCTCTGATACTGCTCCCTCTGCTGTGGGAGTTTCCTGTCCGACAAAGCTCGCTCGGCGGAGGAAGCCGATCCGTATCGCCACTTTTACACCAGGCTTATTAGCCCACTTTAGCGACAACAAACACGGCGTTATTGGGTCGATTATCATTCCGCCCGGTCACTACGCTTCCTATGTGTCCCCGCCGCCATTGTCCTCCGCGGGTTTATCTGCGCGAGACGTAAACAGAGTCGGCGGAGGGAAGCGAGATGGCCTCACGCAGACTCAGACTTTTCAAACGAGGCGCATATTTCAAACTTATAGACTTCCTGTTGCTTTAAAGTCACGGGATTTTGAATTGGTTTTTAATTTGTCGTCTTGTAAATCAGACACACGGAGCCTCTCGGAGCTGTTGGGAAGGTCATCGATGCTTCTCTCTGCTCCACTCAGGGACATTTACTCCTCAGCTTCGTAGGTGGTCCAACGTGTGATGTGGTGGGATTTCATTTACACTTAAGCAACACTTTTATGTATAAAAGGTGTTTATTTTTAAGTTTAGACATAGTTTACATCAAGTTAAAGCAGCCCTAAGTAACTTGCCTACCATAATAAATCCTTTCCGTAGTCTGTCTGGGGGTAATACAAGTGTTAATGGGATGATTGGGGGGTGTTTCTTCTCCCCCTGGTGCCTCTGAACAGTAAACCACAATTTCAGCTTTCCTGCCTCCGGGTCGGAGACACCAATACACACTAATGGAATCACAAAGAAGAAGCTAACAGGCTAACGGGCAAAGCTAATTTACTCTCACGGACAATTAACGAGTAGAAAACGACACCTGCAGTGGTGCTTATGGCCTCTAGGGGCATGAGTTACTTAGTTCTGCTTAAAGTCTAATTAAGGACTAAGTTAGACCCTTTTTGGATCTGAATTAGTCCAGGTATAATCTTGATCTAGGCGTTGAAGGTCAAATATTTTTCATGAGGAATTATACATTTCAATTAAGAGAAGAAAAAAAAAAGTGGCCACCTCGATGCAACTGTTACATCAGCTGTTCTGAGCTTTGTGAATGAGATTATTCTATCAATGCCCTGATGGGGCATATTCCAAGATGACTATTAAATGCCATGGTTCATCGGGCTCCCATTTGGGATGTCACAATCCAATATTCAGTAATGGTATCGGTAGCTGATCTAGGCATTTTTAGAGTACCGGATGGTATCGGATTTTCGGGATCGGGCCCGACCACCTACAAGGGGCCATGAATCTGTGGCGGCTCCAGCAAAGCGCTGCAGAAAACCTGCAGATTCAGGACCGCGGCCACAATGCTATCGCTACGCTAGGCTACTATCGCTAACAGCCACAAACTGCCACAGCTTGAACACTCACTGAAGACCCTCAGCAGCCACTAAAAACATAATAATGGCAGAGAAAAGTTCCTTGATACCTCTGCAGTGGCATTTATACACAAGGCAATTCAAAGTGCTTCACAGTTGCATAAAATTACAAGAAAACAGATCAAACCAACATAAAAAATAATCAATTACAGTAAAAGTAAAAGTTCATACGGCTCTAACATGTCAGAGATGGACTTCGGTGCTAAACCATGAAAAGAGCTGTCATTAGCTTTAACAGAGGAGCCAGAACATAATAATTAGCCATGTGGTCCTACTCGTGTCTGTCTTATACAAGCTCTAAAATAATGCAATAGAGCTGAATGGCTTTTAGAAGCAGTTAGATATCTAGTGTATTCCAAAATGCTCACTGTGATCTGACTATTAATTCACAAATACAAATCCAAGAAGAAAAAGTTAATATGACTCAGGCCTCACACGTTCCCAGTTCGTTTAGCTCCGTGAAAACAATCCTCGCGTCTTTCTGCATCACTGTTTTCACCACTGGCCCTGAAGGACACACAGTAAAAGTAGGCCAAGAAGGAGTGGCAGTTCAAATACAGCTTTGAGTTTCATTTCAACACAGCAGCGGAGACTCGACCGATCCCTTTATAGAGATTAACACTAGTGCGTCATCACAAGGAGAAAGGAATACAGCGGTTTGATCGTGTTCACTTCAATAACAACACGGCTCTGTTGTGCTTAGTTATAGTGATATAAGTAATAGTTTAAATTCTACTTCGGGCTTGACTCTTCGAGCAGGTCTCGTGTCACTGACGAAATACTCGCTCAGCAAGATCAAAACAATAACAAAGAGAATCCAACAGATTAGTCAGTCTTTCTTGTAAACAGCGTCAGAGCTAGAAATAAGCAAGATTTGGATTTGGTTCTAATCCAGGACAGGATAAACTGCCCATTTAGACTGTACACGCTTACGTCTGTCAGATTATAGCTTTTGTATTTTTAATTTATAAATGTGACCTTTATGTCTTCAGATTAAGGGAGGTATTGACCAAGACTAGGGCTGGTACAGTAAAAACATTTTCTATACTGTACTTTAACGATACTTGGTTTTCGATACTAGAACGACACTTTTTCTGATACTGACACTAAAATATTTGTCATTTTGAACCAGAAAACTGAGCAATAATGTGTTGAAGATCTGCAAATTTACAATATTGGGTTTATCTCCAATGTCAAGTAATGTGTGTGAAAAATGGGGAATAAATTGGGAGAAAATTGGGGAAAACATAGAATGAAAAATGGGAAAAATTGGGTTCGGGAGTGTGACGTGACATCGCTAAGCATTATGGGATTAGCAGCAATTGCACTTTGACAGTGCAGGATTTTAGAGGCAGTTGTGGTGAACAGGTCTGGGCTTATTCTACACATCAGGACATGACTGGAACATAGGGGGAGGAAAATACATTATTTAAAATGTTTTAAACTCCATATAGTCCCTTTAAACATGGCACTCAATCAATTTGTAATAATGCCTTTTGCTAAAATTTAAAGTTTGTGTGTTATATTGAAGACAGACAAGTCACAATTCTGCCTGTAGAGGGCGCTTTAGGTGCCCAAAAGTAGGCCTGTTACAATAATTATATCGACTTATTGTTGATAAGTAATGCAATTTTCCATCTGTGAGATCAATAAAGTATCATCTTATCTTATCTTATAATAATGCTAATAATGCATTGGTTTAATATAGCGCTTTTCTGGACACTCAAGGACGCTTAATGAGATAAGATAAGATAATCCTTTATCGATCTCACAATGTTATATTGCACTATTCATTCACTCCATACTGGTGGTAAGCTACTATTGTAGCCACAGCTGCCCTGGGGAAGATTGATGGAAGCGAGGCGACCAGTCTGCGCCATCGGTCCCTCTGACCACCACCAACCACTCACTCACTGGATTCACCCCAGGCTTCCTGGTGTTTCCCAAACGGTCTCCCATCCAAGTACTGACCAGGCCCTTCCCTGCTTAGCTTCCAAGGTCTGACAGCATCGGGCAGAGCAAAGCCGGTATGGCCACGTTAAAGGGACTATATGGAGTTTAAAAAAGTTAAAATTAAGCATTTTCCTCTCGCTACATGTTCCAACAATGTCCTAAGGTGTAGAATGAGCTCAGACCTGTTCACCACAACTGCCTCTAAAATCCTGCAAAGTCACTCAAAAACGTGTTACTTCGGGTCTGAAGTGCCGTCATGCACGAGCTTAATATAGAAGGTGCCGTTACATGTATGACCTGAGGTGGCAGTAGTGAGTATAAAATGGCAAACTTGCATCTGGCCACTTTAAACACAACATTCCGAGGCTCAGTATTCACATTCCGTTATTTCTTTATCCTATTTTTGTAATATTTGAACACAGTAGTACTCACACAGAAGTACTTTGAGTTTCATAATGGGTTTTGTGTTTATTGCAACTTCAGAGTCATTAAAGATGAGTTATTAAGGACTTTTAGAACAAGAGGATACTGTGATTTCCTCCATAATATTGTTTATCGTGATATTTTCCTGCCTCCATATATGGAGCTTCAGCCTCCTACCCAACAGCAGGCTCACAAGCCACAATTCTGACCACTTCATGCACGTCAAAGTGAAAACAAATCTAAATCATTGTCTATTGTTGTTTCTAAGGCCTTTAAAAACATTTCAGATTTCTTCCAAAGCCGCAAACCGCTGTATGACTTTTTGCACGATCTTATCTCCGTCACTCTCCCAATATTCCTCGTCTTGGACCTGAATGTGTTGCATGTGTCGGTTTGGAGAGATTTAAAAAAAACCTCTGGCTGCCTCGGCTCTTTTTGTGGTTTTGGATCAGGCCCGTCTCCTCCGACCGCAGCGATCCCACAGTAACAATATATTTGGGAAACCATAAACCGTGAATCTCTAAGGTGGCGCGCCTCAAAATGGCCGCCGTTTTCGGAATTCGTCTTCTCGCACTGAAAAGATGAAAGCGTGTGTGGTTTAAGCGACTGATATGAACAGAAGCGGCCGATCGGGATGCGAAGTCTGGCCCGAGAGCAGGAAGAAAAGACACGCAGATAAAAAAAACGAGCTTTGATGACTTCAAAGGAATAAGAAGTGGGATTCTGGGAGGGGGCGACTACTTTGAAACTTGTAAATGGACGCTTTATGTCAACACTGATGAATGATTGGGACAGATGTAGAAAATGCAAGGCAGATCCGAGGATAGCGTGAAAACCGAACTAAGTGTTTTAAAGAGATGGTTCAGATGTGGTTCATTTCATGTGTAATTGACTCTGTGCATAACAACGCTGCCCAAGAAGTGACTTCCTGTTTCGATCCAGCACGCCAAAATAAAAGCCCACAGCTCGATTAGTTCAGCAGGTGCTTGCAACATTACAAGAATATCATTAAATACACACATTTTAAGTGTCTGTTAATAGCTAGGCAGAAAACAGTTGAACTAATGAATAAGATGGTGCTTTTATTTTGGCATAGATACAGACGGCAACTCGTCATAGAAGGGGGCGTGGCCTCGCCGAGGGGGAAAATAGAATCTTTTGGGAAACACAATTTTTCACTCTTTTTAGACATTTTCTGGTGGAATATGAACTTATTTATCACATACAAATAAAGTCAATTGTAAATCGGGTCCATTTGGATATTTTCTCACAGCTGATTGTTCTGTAGAAGCGAAAAACCGGCAGTTGTAGCAAGCGCTAGCTACCCGTTAGCATTAGCCTGATGCTAACATGTAGCATTATGTTAACATTCTCCGTTATTTATGTATTTATGGGCTGTTGAACCACTTTGCTCCTCTCCATGTCTTTGTATCTTTATTTAGGAGAAAACTATATTCATATTTCTGCATTTGTTAAAGTAGTTTTTGAATAATTAGACAAAGTTTAGATTTTTTCCAAAATTGTTTTCCCCCTTAACTGTTTTCAAACATGACCATATTTGGGCGATTCCAGAGATGCCGTCTGTATCTATGCTGGATCGAAACAGGAAGTCACATCTTGGGCGGCGTTGTTATGATTTGAAGTCAATTCTCTAGAATAAATGGCCTCAATACCGGCTAACTAATCTCAAGAAATCGTTTTTTGGGGCAAGTTTTTTTTATACTTCTACTACTTTTATACCTCTCACCCTCTGCCAGTGCATTTTCAGCTTTACCCTAATGCCATCATTGCTGTGTCCATCACCCTCCACAAGGGCACCATCCAGCGAGCAGCAGATCCATCTCTGTCCGCACCCAACTATCCGCCTCTCCAAGCCCCTCTTCCTTTAATCATCCATTTTTAATTATTCATATTTTGTTTTTGTCTTGTAAATAAACAAACTTGGTAGGAGATCTTAGTCGCCCCCAGCCTTCCGGGAAAGGGCTAACCAAGATCTTCTGGCTCTCACCTCTTAGGGGAAACCTTCAGACCCAACTGGGAGAGGGTATGTCCCATCAGCAATATTTTTACTAACAGTTTTTATGTAGGAAAATTCCAGATTTTGCTTATTATATATATATATTTTGGTTTTGTTTGCTTGTTATATACATTTATTTGTAATTCTTGATGGATCAGGGCAGCTCGAAGCAGGTGGAAAGGGGACGGAGAAGAGTGGTGTGACAAGAAAAACTATTCATTTCTAGGCTCAGTATTTATCGTCAATGCATTTATTTAAATTTGTCCTTATTGTTTGTTTTGGCAATACTTCAACTATTATACCGGCGCAGATATTGTTTCATGTTAGCTGCAAGAATATCGTTTATCGCAATATTTTCCTGCTTTGATGTATCGAACTATCGAACAAATGTTGTAGATGTTTTTTTTCTTCTAAATTAAAGCATGAAAAACACGAACCGATTTCTTGAAGTTACTCAAAAGACAAATTCACTTATTTCAACGACACCCACTTGACTTCTTTAACTTTCACCCAGACTCAAAATACAAACAAGGCATAATAAACTATAACAATGAAACAAAAATTACAATGGAGAAACAGCTGAACATATAAAGCGTTTGGCAGCACCATGAAAGGAGAATAAATTAGAACCAGTGAAAGCAGACTTAAGTTTTTTGTTTTTTCTTAGACAGAGAAGAGGCTATACCCAGTAAAACACAGGCATTCATTTCACTTAATTTTCACCATATAACCTGGAAAGCTCCGCACTTTACGTTTATCGCCCTGTTTTGTTGAATTCAAATGAGCCGTGACGAGTTCCTATCTGACCTATTCCGTGCAGCGCTTTACGTCTTTCCGTCGGGTGAAAACCCCTAAACGTTGAGGTTGGAACGTAAAGGCTGCAGCTTTGCACTCAAAAATGTATGGAATGGATCGTGAAAGTGCAAACAAGGGCGGAGGGAAACGGGGACAGCGTGTTTTTTTTTACGGCTATAAACATGTGTGAACAATCATAAGAACCTCCGCAGACTGTGACAGAGACGATGTTAATGCAATGTAAACAAGTACAGCGCTAACATCTGGGAGCGGAGATAGAAATATGGCAAAAGGAAACATGCAGGGGCGCTACTTGGAAATACTGGGTCTTTCACGTTAGGCAAAGAGTCATTAACTAGATGATTTAAGCATAATATCCAAATTTGAGCTGTTTTGACTAGAAAAGAAGAAGCTGAGTCGCTACAATACATTTGGAGGGGCTTGAGCATCCGAATGATCCACTGAATTCCTTATTGCTATGGCAACGATAAGCCCCTCCCATCTGAGAACACGACATCGTCCCATTCTGGAATCTGAAGTCTACAACGGGCTCATCGCCATAACGACAGCGGTGATGTCATCATAAACGGGACGTTACTAGTCTTAGCAGACACTCTGGTCTCGTCATTCGAGTTCACCTGACAGACGTTCACACACATCTCGTTCAGCAGACACAACATTTAGCAAAACCTCTGGCATTTCTTTGCAAAAACCCTGTTAAATCTCTCATTTTCTCAGAAAATGGAGAATCAAAGCAGAGTTTCACTGCTGCAAGACTCAGATCTGGAGAGATCTCAGCTCCAAGCATCTGGATCATCATATGAATCAGATATGGAGTTCTGGGATTATTCAGAACTGTTCCCCACCCTGGAGGAGTGCGGGAACAGTTCCCTTTGGGATCTGACAGCAGCAGAACAAGCAAAGGCAAAGCCTTCCGCCATATCGGCCCAAAATATCAGGAACTACGCTGAAAAGGCCAAACGCAAGTTCACAAAAGGACTACAGAGCCTCCAGCCTGGCAAGACTTTGAGAAAAGAGATTCAAAACCTCCTCCGGGAGAACGGCGCGCTCGGGGCCCTGAACCAAGACGTCGCAGGAGAATTAGGCGATGTCAACACGGTTGTTGGCAATCACAAAAAGATTATTTACGTTTTGTGTGAAGATATAGAAGATCAGAAGTGCAGATATGAGGCAGAGATCGCTCGTCTCAAAGCAGATCTCCTGGCCACACAGGAACACTGCAGAAACAACCACGTCAACCTCGACGAACTGCAGAAAACCATCTCAGATCTGGAAGACAAACTGCGTCTCCAGAACGAGACCAAAGACGCAGAAATCTCCAAGTTAAAATCAACAAACCATGAACTCACTGTGTCTAACGCTGCTCTGGACGCTGAAGTAGGTTTTCTGAAACAAGAGCTTCATCGTTGTGAAGTTCAGAAAATCAATGAGGCCGAAAAGAATCTGTCTAAACACAGGCAGATGGTTGAGGAGTTCAAGAATGAACTTGACTTCCAGATGAAGAAAAATGAGGCTCACTCCAAGGCCGAACAGGAGAAGAATGCTGCAAACATCTTACAACTGAAAACAGCATTTGACGACCTGCAGGTAAACTTTGAAACCTTTGAGCAGGAGGTTATGAATGTTCAGGCAGAGCAGGACGAGGAACTCGCCGCTCAACAGGTAATAATTCAGGATTACGCTGCAGAAGTTACCAGGCTCGAATCACTACGAGCCGAGCATGAGGCTCAAGCCAAAGACGATGAGCAGAGGAACACGGCAAAGATCCTGGAACTGCAGACGGCCTATGATAATCTGAAGGAAAGCATGGCGACGTTTGACGACGAAGCCTTGATTGTTCAGTTTGAACAGGATGAGAAAATCGCCACCCAAGAAGCAAGAATTGAAGATTACGCTGAAGAAGTTACAAAGCTGGAATCAGACAAGGCCGCGCTTCAAGATAGAGTTTCGAGCTTGGAGCACGAGCGTCGTGTCCTACAGGAGATGAATGAATATTCTGAAAGAGAGAAGGCTCATCGCTCGACCATCTCAGCTCAGCGAGACATAATAACGTGTCTCACAGAGAGCAAGGCTGACCTGCAGAGAGACTTTGAGGACGTCTTAAAGGCTCTGGAGGACAGACAGACGGCCGAGGGAGACGCCGACGTCGACTGGTTGAAAAAGGAGAATGAAAAGATCCAGAAACAACTCGCAGAAGCTCAGGCTGAGATCTTACGTCTGTCGCGTCATCGCTGCGAGAAAAAACAACCAAAAACGATCGCAGCAAATCTAGCGTCCAACGTTAAGAGAGTTAAACAACAGCCCATAAGTCAAGGAGCAGCGAGGATCTGTGGCAGGAGGTCGTGTGAAGCCTGCAAAGTCAAATATGGATCAAACTGTTAACCTTATATCAGCCATTATTAATTAGATCGATTTTTTGGTACATTTTCCCCCCTAAAAAAATTCCCAATCTGACTTAAAAAAGTGCAAATAAACGTCCAGACGATAAATATGTTCTATTAACACAGCACATTAACAGCTGTGGCAATAAGACGTCCGTGCAGGCTCTCAGTCGTACAGGAGTCGTCCGTCTTCAGTGAAGGTTTTTGAGTTGTCGTCTGTTCTGTGCAGTTGAAGTGAAGAACGTTTCACCTCTGATCCAAAAGGCTTCGTCAGCGACACTAAAGTCTCAGCTCAGCTCGCAGACTAGATACAGACCAGAGGGAGGAGCTCAGCTTGGCTCAGTCCCGCCTCTCTTACTGTCTGCTCTCACCTGGAGGTAAACATCTGTGTAGCTACGAGTCTTGGGTTTCACCTGGGTTTCAGTCTGAACGGCCCGAGCAGCGATCAGCTGAGTGAAGGGTCGTTCAGATTAAGGCTTATAGCTGCAAAGGTGTTGACCTACAGTGGAGAGTGGGCATTACGAGAGGGGCGGGGCTTAGCTAAGCTGAACGTCTCTCTGTGGTCTGTATCTAGTCTGTGAGCTGAGCTGAGACTTTAGTGACGCTGACGAAGCCTTTTGGATCAGAGGTGAAACGTTCTACACTTCAACTACACAGTACAGAAGACGACTCAAGAACCTTCACTGAAGACGGACGACTCCTGTACGACTGAGAGCCTACACAGACATCCTATCATCATGCTAATGTGCTGTAATTCACTGTTAAAGGATATTTATCATCTGTACATTTATTATTTGCACTTTCCCCCCTATTTTGTTGATAAAACCCATTGTCTTACAGGGTTTATCCTCTGTTTCAGACGGGCCTGTCCGCGGAGGATCCCTCTCCAACTGGAGCTGGACAACGAGAACTGAAGCTCCAGCAAGGACTGGACGTTCTTCTGCGGATAAATAATGGGCGGCACGGTGGCGCAGCGGTTAGCGCTCGCGCCTCACAGCAAGAAGGTCCCAGGTTCCATTCCCACCTGGACGGGGCCTTTCTGTGTGGAGTTTGCATGTTCTCCCCGTGTCTGCGTAGGTTTCCTCCGGGTACTCCGGTTTCCCCTACCCCTAAAAACATGTACAACATATTCCCCTCTTAAATAAACGTTCTTTCTGTTGAGACATTCAATATGTGTTTTGTCTGTTAATATTTAGGCATAAGGTTAAGGTTATAATCCTGATTGAGCATCTGCCGATATCCGATAAGAAATAAAATATCCTCTTTTCTCCAGAGTCTTATCGTTTCGTTTCACTGTATTTATCCGTTATGAACTTCACTCACAGAGGAAGTGCCAGTATAAACAGCTCATGCACAGACATCCAGGTGAAACTCGGAAAATTAGAATATCGTGGAAAAAGTTCATTTATTTCCCACTCCCTTTCAGGTACAAATGAATCTTCATGTTTACAAACTGTATATTCCTTTATTGCACAAATTACTTAACTATATTTTGTCCACCTTGTAATTTCTGTGTCATTGCCTGAAATAAATAAAAAAATGAAAGAATGACAACTTTTCCTAGAGATAGAGACTCACCATTTTTGCTGAGCTCCCTCTGAAGTACCTTCTAAACAGGAATGTCCTGAATAAATCATCCCTAAAGCCCCTCCTGCTGTCACATTTTACAGTTTAGAAGCTTCATACACCGAATTTTAGACAAACATACAAAAAAATGGTCAAAAAATGGCCAAAGATATCGGTGGTGCAAACCGGAAAACCATCCATCGACAAAGAAAGACAGTTTACAAAATGTATCCCAGAAGCAAATGGCCCTTGTAATGAATTCATCGGAAAATGATCTTTTTAAATACATTTATGTCGGCTTAACTGTGTGAATAGACAAGTTTGACTGTGCTAATTGTTTTTACGCTGTGTTCGTCAGTAAGAAACGTCTTGCAGGAATAAACGGAACTGAAAAAGTGTCTGTGCTGCTAATCGCACTTTCCCACCGACAGTAACGTTTGGCCCTTGGTGTTTTGGCAATGTAATAAATCAGCCTTGCCTGTCCCTGCTTCAGATTTTCGAGCAATAGTAGGAATTTACGGGATATCTTTTCCTTCAATACCCTTATGAACTAAGGTCAAATGACCAGGGAAAACATTTGGACATTTTCTGTTAAGAGGACTTCTTTCAAAAACTGTCTCGCCCCAAACTCCACACAGTTTCTTTCCTGTTGATTCAATAACCTATTCATTGCGCCTCTGTGTAAGTCTCTGCTGGTTCAAACGGACCCATCTCGAGTCGAGGGTGGGCCTTTTACGAGGTTCACTGGACGGGAACGTGGCCCGGGGGCGAGATTTTGGGCTCTGGCCCCCGACACAGAGGCCTTTTGTGTTTGTCTATCAGCTGGAAATCGCTAACAACACACTGGGCCTGTCCGCTCCCCTCACACAGACCCGGCGTAGACGCACAACAACACGCTTTCAATAGCCCTCCTTGATAAGATAAGGAAGCGTGCCTTACAAACCCGCTTGTTTCCCCAGACAAAACCAGCGCGACCCCTCGATAGCCGTGACGTCGCCCTCTGTCTCACAGCGCGGTGACCTTCTCTGTGTTTGTGCGCCGCTAACGCGACTCCGAGTTGTTGCGCTGTATAGTTTTTACAAGATAAGAGAGCGGACTTATTTGTCAAAGGTTGAGCTCAGATTGCAGACGTTTCCTCAGAAAGTGCAACAAGTCTGGCCTTCGGGGTTTTCAAAGGGAAGCCGGGAGCAGTGACCCGAAGCTTCCATGAAAAATACATAGAAGAAAAGCTGCAGTAAGTCAGCTTTGATTCATTGAGTTGGGTCGACCATATTGGGAAATTTACTATCTGTTTTTGACTCATGGTACTGCCCCAGGGGACCCTTACGATTCCATATATTTCTCATTTTGATTGATGTCTACTCTCCTTTCTCACATTGAAAAACAAATAATCATGAATATGCATGCGTTTCCAGTGACATCACGCATAGTTCTGGCGGCCATTTTAAATAACGAAGTAGAATTAGGCAATACTACAACATGAAACAATATATCTACTCAGGATGAAAATGAAAGACAACTGATTTGACAGTGGCCTTTTGTACAAACTCGTAATCATTGCTCAAGAAGAAAATGTGGCACAGACGTAGCAGCTCTTTCTGTCGAGCTACAGCAGGATTTAGTAAAGATCTGCTTCACTCTGAAGACTCAATGAACACATCAATCTCTGTGATTTTTACAGCTTGTCATGTCACCAGAGTCTCAGTCAGTGTTTGAGCTGCTCGAGACGTTAGCATGCAACTGGTTAGCAACTGTGATCACTCAACTGTCAAAACACTGAGGAAATACTACAGTAACAGCTCAGCTCTGACCTCTGTCACATGTTGTATCCAAGGCTAGATGTTTGTGGTTCAGGGCTTTCTCTTGGAGAGGTCAGAGCTGAGCTGTTGAAGCTAAATGCTAACGTCTTGAGCAGCTTAAACACTGACTCACTGGTTTCTTCACATAACGTGCGTCTCTGGGGCCGTGTTTTTACTGTTATCTTCTTGAGCCATGATTACGAGTTCATAAAAATGTCTCTGTCAATCAGTTGTCTTTCATTTTCATCCTGAGAATAGATATTGTTACATGTTGTAGCACTGCACAATTCTACTTCGGTGTTCAAAGTGGCCGCCATAACAACAAAAGTCACAAGGCTGAAAAGCATATATAGACAGGATAGACCTTTTATACACCAAAGTTCAAATGCTTTCCACTCCAGAACTGTTAAACACACAAATATATCATCCACCATCAGCTACATTTCCAGAGAGGAACATATATGCGAGCAAACAGGAAGCGTAGTAAGCCAATCAGCGTTGATGTCTGTTGTTGAGGCATTATTATTCTGCGTTTGATTATGAATTATGAATCACAAAAGTCACCTACTGTCGATGTGTTTTTGGTAAATTAACTAACTGAGCGGCACATTAATTTCATGATAATCAAGCTTCTCCCATTCTATTCTGTCCAGTGGTTATAAAGATTCACCTTAAGACACCGTCTCCTAGTGAAATCACATCGCTTTATCACTGCGACATGAAAAACAAACTGCCCTGTGTGCAGTGTCAAAGTCATGTGAACTCTCTTTAAGAGATTGTTTAGACAACCCTTTCAGAAGCTCAGAATTCCCCCATTAAAGACTCATTTCACAAAATGGAACTCATTCTTTGCGCAAAATCCGAGCTGACGCAGAGTGATCATGTGCGGCCGAATTGTTACTTGTTATTGGGATGTTTTTGGACTTTTACTGTTTGGGAATAAAAAGCAATGCTTGAGGATTGATTTGCGAGCCCTGTCCTCTCAGCACAAGCTTTCTTTTATGTTGCGATAAACAAGACCAGCCAATGGGCACAAAAACCCGATCTGTGACCAGTCAGATGGCTTTGAGTTGAAAGGTTGCAGTTTTTATATGAGATATAACAGAAAGTCATTGAACGCATCATGAATACCTCGCTTCAGATGGTGCTTACAAGCGCTCGATTCATCTTCAAAGAGATTCAGATTGATTTTTGGATTGTTTTCGAAGTGTAGATTCGCAACGCTGCTTGATCGCGCATAGTTCTTTGATCGTTATCGCTGAGACATGTGACAGTGTCTCGGACCATCTAAACGCCGATTATTTCCTTCAGATTTCCAAATCTGAAGAGCTTAAATCCATGTAGATGCGATCGAGATATTGTTACACTGACAACTGTTCCTTGTAAGTTTAACACCAGTGGCAATGTTCAGAATAGAGCAAATGAATGTCTCCATTTGTCCTCTGTAGTTCAGCCATCCATCTTCTGACAGTTCTTCAGTTAGATGTCAGGGGCAATGAGACGTTTGATTAAGATCATACACTTTTAGAGCACTTTTACTGTCATTTTGATGCTTTCGAGTCGATAATATCGTTTGTCGCAATATTCCCTGCCTCAAAATGTGTCATTGTGACCTATGAATTAGATTGCGGTGCGCTTATGTGCTGTACATCTACACTGTCCATCCATCCATTTTCTTCCACTTGTCCATTGCCGGGTCGTGGGGGCAGCTTTTGGAGCTGACCTAGGACCTGTTTGCTATGGGAGACCCTACCAGGGGCACGAAGCCCCCGACAACAGAGCTAACAGGATCATTCGGGCCCTCAAACCCCTCCACCACGTTAAGGTCGCGGTTCAAGGAGGGGTCTACACTGTCTGACCCCCAAAAAAGTCGGCACCTGTTCTGATAAGGGTTGGGTACTGTCAAAAAAACTGAACTTGCTGTATTTGGTCAGGTCTAGGTTCAGCAACACTCTGTCCTCAAAGAACGAGATCAGCTGAATGAACGCACGGTTATTCCATCAATTCTTCTTCCCTGATGGCACGGGCATATTCCAGGATGCCAGGGTTCATCAGACTCACATTGTGAATGAGCAGTGCAGGGTGCATGAGACGGATTGGAATTAGAAAACTATATTAATCCTGTGAAGGGCAATTCTTTGCAATAGTATGTGCCACAACAAATTCACAATCTCTTATCACAGAAGGGATAAATAGTGATTTGTTCGGCTCACATGCAGGGTATTAATCTAAAGCATGACATTAGGATGTGCCTCTGATCTAAGTCTTTTTTAGTGACCCAACTCTTCCAGGGGCGAGGTCAGATCTCTCTCTCAGACACAGATGATTTTGGGACACACATTAACAATTCTGTTTCAAGCTGACCACCTCAGAGTCCAGATCTTAACCCCAATGAGGATTTTTGGGATGTGCTGAAAAGGGTCATCGATACAAGATCTTGGTGGAAATTTAATGCAACACTGGAAATTTCGACATTACAGAAGCTTATTGAGACAATGCCACAGCGAATGTGTGCTATAAACGAAGCTAAAGAAGGTTGTGGCAGTTTTTTTATTGTTCAGGCAAAGTAAGATAAGCCTTTTTGTGTTGGCCCATCAACCAAAACAAGCATCTGGGCTCAAGATTTGGCGGTCACTTCTTGTTCTGACAGGTTTAATACCAGTGAATGATGGGACAATTACTCTACGGCGAAGACAGAAAGCTTGTTTTGTTTACCACCTGTTTTGCTTTTGGACATGGGTCAAATCAGAAGGACGACAAGCTCCAAAGAAGACATTTTCTTACAACCACTTTCAAAAACGTATCTACCCCCTCCACGTCACACTACCTCCTGGCTTTTTCCTTCCTAAAAGCTGCCTTCTCTCTGTCCACACCCAGCGCACGGTGACGTCAGGCCCAGCTGTTTACCATCAGGCAACTTGCGGCCCAATATCTGCAATGACATCAGCGCTCTGACAGATACGCTCCAACAACGAGACATCTGGGCCGGATAAAGGGGCGGCTGGAGGCTTTGTTCTGCGGTGCAAAATGGCCATTCGCTCCGAATAATTCTCCGTAATACGAAGGCAAGACAACCTGTTCGCTGGATCGATGCAGAGATATGAGAGGCAGGAGAAATCGTTTAAGCCACTGGTTTTATTCTTAATAGACTCGTAGTTCGGCAGGATTCTTGCAGATCGGTATCAGAGTCTTTGAGAGCAAATTACGGCGAAACTAAATGCCACTGCTGAAGTTTGGAAGACACATTGTTCGCAGGTGCAGGTAATAGAAGATGGATAATCACCGACAAGGCGCGCAATGGATTCTTGATTCAATAAAAAAGGGATTTCCCACTAACTTTAGTCGTTAACACAATTTACATAAACAGGGAAGGCAGGGGAAGCGTGACTCAGTATATTCCCCTTTTTTTACGCCTTTTAATACAGTCAGTGCGAATGTTATTCCCTTTTATTTTCAGAATCCCAAAAAGCTCAGGCCCACTTGTTGATGTCACAAATCTACCTCACTTGACGGCGGTGGTGCAGTGGTTAGTGCTCGTGCTTCACAGCTAGAAGTTCCCGGGTTCAATCCCCGGGCGGGGCCGTTCTGTGTGGAGTTTGCATGTTCTCTCTGTGTCTGCACTAACTACCACTAAAAACATGTACAATAGGGCTGAATGCTGTGTGCGTGAATGTATGATGGTGTTCAGAGGGACCATTGACGCAGATGTCGGGCAACACGGTAGTACAGCAGTTAGCGTTCGTGCGTCAAAGCTAGAAGGTCCCGGGTTCGATTCCCACCTGGACGGGGCCTTTCTGTGTGGAGCACGTTCTCCCTGTGTCTGTGTAGGCTTCCTCCGGGTACTCCGGTTTGTCCTACTACTAAAAACATGTACAATAAGTTAATCCTTCAGCCAGGTGCTACTGGCCACCTGGCTCCACATCATGGAGATGGGTCCTCGGGCACAGCATTGCCGCTGCCCACTGCTCCCTACAGGTCGTCCTGTGGTGTCGAGGGATGGGTTAAATGCAGAGGACACATTTCTTTGTACAGTTCATGTATAATGACAAATAAAGCAACAAACAAACAAAACAAACAAAGATGTGTGCAGTCGTGTCTGTCAGTCTATCCCCAGGGGAAACTGAAGCTACACATGTAGCTCATGTGTGTGGAGTGAATGAAGAACAGATCTCCAACACCGTGTGTGAAGCGCTTTGGGTCATAAGCCCTAAACCTCCATTCCATTCACTATAAATGACAAAAGGATTTAAGGTTTTAAGGTTTACTTTCAACAAAGTTTACAATAAATCCTACAGTAAGATTGATCATTTGAATCAAAATGCATACCTACAGACTAAATAAGTCAAATTATCACAGATCTCTGGCTGACTCTTAAGAAAAATCAATATAAGAAAGAGCCAGCCTTTTGAAAGACTCTTTTAAATGAAGATTCAGCAGTAATACTTAATAATACCTAATAAAAGCTACACCTCATTTTGCCTGAATATATGATGAATTTGAACAATTCATTCATTAACTGTGACTAACACTTAACTACAAGGGTTAATGCAAAACTCATAATAATAGTTCTTCACAGACAAAACAGTTATTCGCTGATGAAGAATGTTGTTGAGGTGACAGACGAAATGAGTTCAGTTCAGAAGCCGGCTTGAAACTTTTGTCTATTCTAGAAAACCCCTGTACAACTGAGAGCAAACACAAACTTCCAAGAAAGCCATTACCCCGCAAGCACAAACGACCACATATGACCAGTCCCTCGATTGTAAACTTTAGGTATCGCTCTCTAAAGTGAATGAGTGCACGCTCATAAACAGCACTTGACATTTGACCTTCACCGGAGGAAAGAAAAACACACAACTGCCCGGCTAATGGTACAGTGAGATCCTATCTTCACCGACGTCCCGACCGGGCTCCAAACAGAAGCTTCTAAAAGTTAACACAAAGAAAACAGTCGTGAAACATTTACCAAATACAAAGCCTGAGTGATTTTGGAGCCTGCACTTTCTGTGATAAACATTACAAAGAAGATTAGGTTAAGATTCAGTTCACGATGCGCATTTTAAAACAGGCCCGGGGGCGTTAACGACTGAAAGAATACGTTTGTAGAGGTCTAGGACTCCATGTAAACAGTATAGTATGTATGTTTAAGGATATTATATTGCCTGAATAATGGCAACCTTTTTTCAGTTTAAGTATTTGAGAGAGAAAGGCAGAGCCGCTGAGCCGAAATCACGAGTGAAAGGCTTTTCTTGCACTAAAAATTACTTGGGAAACCAGTTATTTCCTCTTATCTTTTCAATGTAGCCCAAAATTGTATTAACGTGTGCAGATTTCAAAGGATGACGCCCATTCGCGTTCAGCAATTTTAATCATAACTAGAGATGCACCGATCCAGCTTTTTTGCTATATCGATATTGGGTTTTGAGTATCTGCCGACATCCGATATTTACCAATACCAGTTTCTTAAAAATGGTATGTTCTTTTCTCCATTTTAGATCAATAAAGTCATATTTTACGGATTATTACGGATCAATAGTCAATTCTATGTAAGGGATAATGTATAGAACGCTGGTCATTATCGGGAAAATAAGCACCGACCTGAAGGTGCTTATTTTCCCGATAATGACCAGCGTTCTATACATTATCCCGCTTATTATACGGCCATTTGCCAACTGAACACACAACATAAACTTTGTACACTTTTATGAAGGTCGAAAGGTTTATTTAATGACTTCCGCGACAAATAGTTCCCAAAAGTTTGCGCGTTGCTCGGCAACGTTTTGCTAGGCTAGAAGCAGCAAGGCTAGTAGCTAGCCTAGCTACTTAGTTGAAGGCGCAGTTTGAGAGGAGTAATGGTGGTGAATCTCTTGGTAAGTTGAAAGTCAGACTCACGCTAACTTCACGAGCAATTCCCCCAACTTCTCTCGCAGTGACGGGGACAGAGATAGTGTCCGCTACTACGTACGCGCGGAGTGATATGAAAGCACGAACTCCGTTGCCATTGGCAGCGGTCATTATTTTTTTCAGAGGTCCTTTATCAGAAAATAATGACCGGTAGAACGTTGGGAAATCCCATTCAAATCAACGGAGCGTTCAACTTACGTTGTGAAGAGCCGTATAATAACTATTGATAAACATCTTTTAACATTTAACACTTTTCTACACTGGTACATGACAGGCTTTAGGTTACATTAACATAAACAACTTACATGAAGTGATCTGATTATTACAAATATGTTAGATCAGTTATTTCTTAATCTAGAATACAAACACTTGGCTTCCGCAGTGGCCCATTTTATTTTATTAAGCTTCTTTAAGTATTTCTATGTTAGTTTCTGTCCCAGCCTTGCCAACGCTAGCTTTAGCATTCTGATGCTAGCCGCGGCATTTTGCCCGGCGATCAAAAATACATTTCCATAGGTTAAAACTAATTCACCGATTGAATTGTCCTGGTCCTTAGCTTTAAAACGATATACAGCATCCCCATATCCACTTAGATTTAGGTGGTAAAAGTTGTGTTTTTAAGGCGGTGAGAGCCAAAACTGGTATCGGTTTAGTATCGTATATTGTAGCCGATACCCGATATCGTATTTTTTTCAGTATCGGCTCCAATATACGACATCAGTATCAGATCAGTGCATCCCTAATCAAAACCTCTCAGCCATACTCAGATAACATAAGCCTCCTAAAAATGTAATTTACAATGAGCCAATATTTTGAAGAGATCACAAAGATTTTTCCTAGCATTAAGGAGCTATAACTTCCATATTTTTGTCTCCATCGCCCAACTTCTCTTTCGTTTACATGGAGGAGAGAAGTGAAGAGGCCACCGCAGTCTTGGGAGCTAAAACATCTTATACCTGGACGCAATAAAGACATACCACTCAAATCCCTCCCCAGCTGCTGGACAGACGCAGAAATTTGTCTCGGTTTAAGCTAATTCAACATCAACACGGTCTCCTTTTCCTGTTTTTGGTTCTGGTGGTGAGAAACTATAAAGAGTGTTTCCACAAGCCCAGTTCAACCAGTCACGCGATGGTTAATTCAATAAATGAGCTTTATCATTGCCTTATTGTTCCCACAGGGCCATTTTCGGAGTCACGTTTGTAGCCTGTTGGTTCACTAAACGCTGTAATACAAATCGCTATATACGTTACGATGCAGCGTCTGAACGGTTCCCACATGTTCCTGATCAAATTCCGCTTATTTTCCTTCTGTACTCCACGTTTTAACGATTAAAACCTCATTAGAAGCGCATTGTTCCTCCTCGTCACTCGTCTCCGCGTATTCCCCCGTCGTCCCGGCCACATGTTCCGGTAACAGCGTCTTTCCTCTGGCTTTTACATTAGGTCGGACGATTCTGCACGCGGAGCTCGTTCAGGTCGACCTCGTGAACTTTTTAACAAGGGCATTTCACACTCTCGTCTTGTTTTCCTTCCTAGAGTTCGAAAAACATTACAGAAATGACGGTGATGACAATATATTTTATTATACGAGGGTTGTGATTGCGCACTCATTACGGTATGTTCGAGGTCGGGTAGAAGTTACCATCTTTGATTTGCAGTTTAGTTTGTCTGCACAAGTTGGAAAGCAACTCGGACCCAATAAAAAACGATCAGAGCATTCTCGGTTTATTACGATTGCGCCGAAAAATCCCAAGCATGGAACATCGAGGAAAGAAGAGAACAGACAATAACAATAAAAGAACTATCCCTTTTCCAAGATCCAAATAGTAGCCTTTCCAGATGTGCCAATGTAATCATTCAGAGGTACCAAGGCAAATACGACAGGAAAAAAACGCAGCTGAAAGACAAACTATGAAGGTAGCATGCTAATGTTAAAGCTAAAGTTGTGCTAACAGCAGCTAAATGCTAATATCAGGAAAATCCCCTTTTGATGTTGTTGAATACTCAATCCATAAGACCTGCATGTTAATAGTGAGGGCTGTCCACTGTCTCGTTGGCCAATCAGAGGCCAGCGTCTGTTCACGGTTTAGCGCTTTGGCCACAGCCTGAGGTGCCAAAACCTATGCTTGGTCAGACCGGTTTGGCCCTGGCCTTGCAGTCGAAAAGCTCGCCCAATCGGGTTGACCACAGCTTTAGTGAAGCTGAGGCTATATGAGTGGTCAGCATGGCGCCTTTGTTTTCTACTACAGTGTACTCCCATGATGCTCCAGGATTCATTGTTTTTAACGTTTCTGGTTTTCACTGCTGCTGACGGACACTCTCACCAGAACACCTAGAGAACCTACAGAACATTTGATCCTGGAGCGTCATAGAGCCCTCTGTGATGGAAAGTAAAGCCACCATGCTGACCACCCATACAGCCAGTGGGTCACAAAAAGGTCAATTACACACATCCATCCATCCATCTATCAATTTTCTTCCACTTGTCCGTTGCTGGGTCGTGTAGGCAGCTGTTGCCCGACTCACACTGCACCAGCCCCTTATGGCTCCTCCTGCAGGTGGTGGGTCCACGGAAGGACGGTCTCACGATTCCAACCCGGGCCTGTTGGTCTCTCATAAGGGGCTTCTGAACCGCTCTTTGTCTGACCCGTCCTCTAGGACCTGGTTGCCATGGGAGACCCTACCAGGGGCACGAAGCCACCAACAATATATCCCCCAGGATCATTCGGGTGCTCGAACACCTCCACTACATTAAGGTGGAGGTTCAATTACACACAAATAAAGAAAAAAGTAATATTGTACACAATGTTCTGTAATGCACCTTTAACCTGTTACTTGTCATTTCATCAATCAGGGGGGTTACGATTAAAGTTAGAGACAGCAAGTGTGATGTAAGCCATGTTTCACTTACACTGATCTTACACATATTTTTAGAAACTAGAAGGTCTTGGCTTTCAAATGAGGTATCACACTGGCATATAGGCTGTAAGCTCTCGTGTCAATACTCTTTGAGATTTGGACATTCATAATAGCAAACCCTAACTCGAGCTAACCCGAACCCGGCAGATAAGAGGTTAATTAAAGTGATAATCTGTAAGATTGCAAAATGAGGAAAAAGTTCCCTCCCCTTCTCTCCTGATTGGAGCAGACAGGCTTCACAGAAAACCATGGCAATAAAACCAATGCTGATTCTGATAATTCAATATATTATGAAAGTTCACGGTAAATGCTTGTTTACTTTGATATATCCGATATACTTTAACCCGTGTTATCAATATACTTCACATACTGTGTTTACTAACCCACTTCTCAACACACTGGCCTTATCAGCGTCCACTCTCCTCTCGGCGAGTGGGCGAGACGGAGCGCGTGTCCAAAACCACATACTTTAAGATTATCCGAGCATCTACTCCCAGCCCCATCTGGGCCAGAAAGAAAAGACTTTCACAATAAAACACGACACGGCGATGTGAAATAGATTCTATCCCTAAAGTTACTCGGAGACTCGCATTATTTATAGCCAAGGACTTTAAATCACATCAGTTTTACGGCGTTAGTGTGGAAATTACGAGGATAAAACGGCGTTAAAGCGTTGATTTGCGCTGTTTTCCAGGGATTTCCCGCAGCAGCTGTCGGATTCTGCTACAGCTGCGCGGACTCACCCATGGGTCACAGCAACAAGGCTGGACAAGCAGAAGTGTCCGGCCAAACCAAGAAAAAAAGACAAGAGCTGACCTTTTGGTGACTTGTGACATTGCGGATCAATTTCTAAGCATCGTAAATAAGACGTATCACACAGAAACAACTATCTGAAGCCTTAGACCATGTTAGGTTTGAATAATCCTGATCAATATGGTTGTTTGTTTTCTTCTACTACCATATTTAAATTCATAAAGGAACAGGCCACAGTTTTTCCCCCATACTGAGATATATTCTTACCTGAGCTTAGACGAGTTGATGCGGAACTGTCTGGTCTTTACGTGTGCGCTCAGTCACGCAAAAAGACCAAAGATGTTGTTAGCATTTAGCCTCTCCTCCTCTCCTCTATGGGGCCAAACGCTTTCCCTGTTTAAATACAGTTACGTGAGTAGTTACACGATCCAAGTCTAGTCACACAACAAGCAGTAAAGTGAAGATATTATTACACCTTACAATATAGCTCCCCTTTTTATCCGCTTAGAAAATTGACATGATTTTGTGTGACTATACTTGGATCGTGTAACTACTCACTACTTTTGAAGAGTTTGTTGCTTACTTCATTCCTTTGTTTCTTTACTTTTTGTTTCTTTTTTTATTGTGTTATCATTGCTGTTCTTGTAGCTTCTTTTGTGGCTCTTTTTTCTGATTTTTTTTGCTGCTTGTATATTTTGCGTTTTTGTCACTCTTTTGGTTGTATTTTCATCCTCGTTTTCCAATGTTGGGGTTTAAAATACGGAAAAGAACTTGTAATATAGATACAGATGCCGTATCTGGAATCACCCATATAAAACAATTTGGAGAAAAATCTAAACTTTCTCTAATTATTCAAAAACTACTTTAACAGATGCTCAATTATAATATAGTTTTCTACTAAATAAAGATACAAAGACATGGAGAGGAGCAAAGTGGTTCAACAGCCCATGAATACATAAATAACGGAGAATGCTAACTTGATGCTACATGTTAGCATCGAGCTAATGCTAACGGTTAGCTAGCGCTAGCTATGACTGCTGTTTTTTCACTTCTACTGAACAATCTGCTGTGAGAAAATATCCATATGGGCCCGATTTACACTTGACTTTATTTATGTGTAATAAATAAGTTCATATTACACCAGAAAATGACAAAAAAGAGTGGAAAATTGTGTTTTCTATTTGTGACTCTATTGTCCCCTCGGCAAAGCCACGCCCCCTTCTATGACAAGATGCCGTCTGTATCTATAGAAAGCAAAATACAGAATTTTCACACATATTATTGTTAAGTAAACATCAAATAAGCCACACAAAGCTTAAATAATTATCATAACTTTTATGACAGTTATGAACAGACTCAGGTTTTCATTCTTTTTCAGTAGATAAAAAATGACAGAAATGTTCCCTGAGAAATGGTTTAACCCCCACCTGAACCGGGCACATTATCTCCAGTTTGACACGACCCAAAATCAACAGAAAAGCAATGAGAATGTGACAAAATGCGATGAAGGTGCAAGAAAAAAAGCGACTTCGGGATCCCATTGACTTTAAGGGGGATTTCAGCTTTGTACTGGGCTCTTTCTAAACATCTGATCGCACTGAATCTGGATTCCTTTTCTGACATTAACACTAATGAGCTTGGTTTGACTGGAGAAATACACACAATTATCATTACGATTAAGCTCGTTTGTAAACTTGGCTTCGAAAAAGAGTTGACGAGTTTGCTTTTGTTCTTGATTCGAAACAGCCTTTATGATTGAATACGTTTGTTTTTGCAGAAGTGTCGCGCACATGTTATAAAACGGTTTTATTTGTTAAAGATACGAAGATAAAGTTGTTGCTTCATGGCTGGTGTTTGTCTATAAAACTTGCGTGGTTGTCATGTGTGATGTCCTAGTGCGATTTGGACATTCTATACAGACTCTTCAATAGCTCGGCGGTGCAAAATGAAACAACATTTCATGCTACTTAATCCATCCAAGACCGTACTGTAGTAGATTACACGAGGCTAATCCCTGCCAAACAACTGCAGAGCCACGGTTTCGCCAACTGCGCAATCCTAATGGATGATTTGGCCTCAAAAATCAGCATTGGAGCCATGTATCTGGTTTAGACGTGGTAGCTGGTGCTTTCACAAACCAAACAGACTCTTCTCCACTTACATTCGGGAGAGGTCAGACCAGTTCCTCTCCACAAACGGGCTTTAAGGAACTCCACCGACCGAAGCGAGAAAAAGTATCACAGAAGTAACATTTGAGACTGATATTGTTGTTAGATGTTTTATCAGATCACTTTTAAATCGGTTTTACTTGAGTACCTCCTTTGGGAGCCCAGTTTTTATCTTTAGGGGCCCAGAGCTTTGCCTGTTCAGAGGGTCAGGTTAAAATAGATTAATTGAGCAAATTCAATGGTAAAATAAAATCATCACATACGACCAGATGTGGCCAGTAACAAAGTAAATCCACATAAGTGCTGTCCTTAAAGATACTTATTTCTATTTGAATTTTTAAGCTGCTGACATGAAGTGACATATATAGAGGTAAAGTTTTCCCATTGACTTAAGATGGTTGGCACGGCAACAGCCTTCATTGATAGATACAGAGGGGGAAATAGAATCTTTAGAGAAACTAAATTTTCACTCTTTTTAGCCATTTTCTGGTGGAATATGAACTTATTTATCACATAAGTAAAGGCAAGTGTAAATCAGGTCCATATAGATGTTTATTCACAGCAGATTGTTCAGTAGAAGTGAAAAAACGGCAGTTGTAGCAAGCGCTAGCTAACCACTAGCATTAGCCCAATGCTAACACGAAGCATCAAGTTAGCATTCTCCGTTATTTATGGGATGTTGAACCACTTTGCTCCTCTCCATGTCTTTGTATCTTTATTAGTAGAAAACTATATACATAATTCCGCATTTGCAAAAGTAATTTTTGAATAATTAAAGAAAGCTTCGATTTTTTCCCAAATTGTTTTCCCCCTTAACTGTTTTCAAAGATGACCATACATGGGTGATTCCAGAGATGCCGTCTGTATCACTTCCTGTCGGTGTCCAATAAGGAAGTGAAACTATAAACATCACAAAAATGGCCTATTCCACAAGGCTCCAAAGTGAAAAAAAAAACAAGTTAATATGTCCATGTGTTTTATCTTTGTTAAAAGTGCTGAAGTGCACACTCCAGACCAGTAGGTGGCGCTGTGCAGATGTTCTGTCAAACGGCATTGACTCCTAACAAGGAAGAAATTCTGCCCCCGTCGTGTTTTCGTACAGGAAGTACATTTGGGTGCAATTTTTGTGTTTTTAAAGCCGCAAACACTTAAAAAGTCGGGAACCACTATATTCAAAGTAGTCCCCATATGACTGACTTTCCCTCTCATTTGAACTGTATACAAAACACAGCAGTTCTTCAGCACTTTTTTTAATATGTTTGTTCAGATTAACAATGATCACGAGGTCCAGCCCACCAGACCCTGCAGGCCGTTTATGCACCGAAACAGGAAATGTAGATTTGGAAACAGTAATGGACCATATAATGTAATGTATATATATAGCCGGCAGGAGATTCAGGTTTTTTATTTGAAAACACAGTTAATGATGAGACGATAATGTTGAAAGTCACAGCAGATTTTGGCATAATAAAAAAACAATAAAACGCTTGTATCACATTCTACACGCATAAAGATAATATTTGAGAGGAATGCGCCAATTATTAAGGCTGAATTCCTAATGGACCAAAACATTGCAATCAAATTACAGTTTAATGATGGCATTTAGCAAATCGTGAAAACAGCAGTTATTTAAAGGTGCACTATGCAACTTTTTAAGTGATAAAAAAAAAAAAAAAAAGTATATTTGACCTTGCAGTGACTCAGTGGCGTTATGGGGGCAGCACGGCACCTTTGCTTTCCCTCACAGTGGCCTTTATGACACTCCAGGATCAGTTGTTTTTATGGGTTTGTACCAGAAACTTGCTGGAAACTCCAAAACATTTGATTCTGGAGCATCATAGACGCCACTGTGAGGGAAAGCAAAGGTGCCATGATGCATAGTGCACCTTTAAGTAACATAGAGTCTGTAAATAACACATACCCCGTCTCCAAAGGATTTATCATGAGCAAAAGCTGCTAATCCGGTAGTTTAGACTTAGACGATGATGAGGGTCAAGTCTTAACCGTCTTAACTTAAGAGGGTAAACTAGGCTGAGACGAGGACTTAACCCGGCCCAAAGCAGGACTTCATCAGATTAGAGACACTTGGGAAAACTGTATTCCTATCTCCAAAACAATCATATCTCAAGGCGTGCCTATAAAGTTTATGTAACAGTGGAAATCATAATAAGGTATTTGTCTAGTGCAGGCCTAAGTCAAGATGAAATTCAAACTAAATTGGGTCTAAAATCGACGTAAATTGGACTAAAGTATGTCTAATACACAGATCTTGTATTTATGTGACAATCTTGGCTCTGAAAGAAGATCATTATTTACTCTTGAAACTGCCTAAAGGAGTGGTTTTAGTCGCTGAACCATTTTCAGTGGGTCTTTTGATATTTACTCACTAACACAGGGGTCTTCAAACTCTTTTACCCGGTGAGCTACTTTAACACAGCAAAAACGTCAGAGTGAAGCTACTTATTCCTTGAAGACACTCGTAACTATGCGACTTAGGAGGAGTAGACCCAGCAGAGTTAGCAAAGATTATATTTAAAAGATGATACCATTGCTATATATAGACATTAAGCGTCTGTAGAAATGTAGAAAGACTTTGGCGAGCTAGCCAGGAAGGACTGGCGAGCTACTGGTTGGAGATCCCTCAGATAACTGTCTTGCTGTATCTAGGGCTGTCACGATGATTATACTATCGACTTATAGTTCAATAAATAACAGATAAACGATATATCTTTGGGCTCGATATTTATCGTCTGGTCATTTATTAGCATTTCTCCCCTATTCTTTCTTTGTAAAACTTAGATTTCTAACTGAAGCTAATTGAGCTTCATTATAAACTTCGTAACGTTCATTGTGTCTACTTGTGTTCTAGTATCACTTTTTAGGTTCGTTTTGCCAGACACTGAGGTTAGAGATGGGAAGTAAGAACAGCTGATAAGTGACACGTCGCCGCACGTCGGTGATACTTCTGATGACGGCCTGCAGATGGCGGCTGAAACATGGAAAGGTAAAGGATCTTAAACATCTCTAACCTTAGTGTCTGGCAAAACGAACCTAAAAAGTGATACTGAGCTTCATTATATTTCATGTTTATTGCAGCTTGTGTGGTATTTTAGGATATGATTATGCACTTTTAAAACAAAGGTTTACTGTAATTCTTATGCCTGAGAGTTGACAGTATCAAGTATCGTTAGAGTCAATAATATCGTTTATCGCGGTACTGTCCTGCCTCAATATATCGAACTTCAAATTCGTTATCGTGACAGGCCTAGTTGTATCGACTCATTGGATTTTGTTAATATCATCCTGAATGTCTATGATTCCTGTTTAAAGATGATTGGATAAATGTACAGCAAATCAAATATTCCAATTGTAAGATATTGTGCAAAAATGGCGACTAGAGTTGATCATAATAAAGATTTAACCATAAGCCCCAGAGTGCTACAGTGAATGACCCTCTTTGGAGCTTAGAAGATTGGCATTTTTTCCTCCAGATATGAATATTGCCATATTAGGAGGCGTCCCTTTCAAACCGCCGAAGTCTCCCCGTGTTGGTGCCGCTGTATTTTCAATGTAAACTCCCCGATGCGTGACTGAAAGTTATCATAACGCCAAGAATGTCACTTTTGGAGACCATTGAGCCAGCGCTTTGTCCCTTTGTTCGCTGTTGTCCAAATACAGTGCAGCCCAATCTAGACATTCCTGTTCCTGTCCACTGCGGCTCAGGGAAGCATGAAGCCGCCCGAGCGATGCTATCTGCAAGTCGAGCTGAGCGAGAGAAAGAAAGAAAGAAAGAAAGAGCTTGTGATAGGAAAAGAAAACATGCGATTGTTTGTACCAATGTGTAAAAGACATAGCTGTGATTCTTAAACGCTTTGAAGCAAGTTCCATCTCTGTGGCCTTCAGGGTGACAGATCGAAAACTACAGCGTGAAATCGAGATAAAGACAGTTACAATCAGACTAAACCCAGCCAGGAAGCTTTATCTAAAGTAGGTCCAAAATAAGAGGACAATGGACGTGAAGTACTACGGCCTGGGACACACTAGGAGATGTTTAAGACTTTTAATAGTCCTTCACTCGTATGAAGCCACAGACTAAACAATTCTGATAAATACAAGATGCGAGACAAGACGAGACACTTCCAGTCTCCCAGTTTGTGCCAACTCTCAAAGCGAGTCAAGTGGTCGTGAGTCTGGGAGCATCAGGAACTAAGATCCGGATTATTATTCCAAGATGACAATGCCGGGATTCATCGGGCTCTTGTTGTGGAAGAGCAGTAGCACGAGACATAACTTTCACACATGGATGGGTCCAGATCTTAACCCCATTGACGCACTCCCCCCATCATCGATACAAGGCCTTGGAGAAAAATTAACACAACACTGGATCCTTTGACATTGCAGAAGCTTATTGAAACAATGATCACAGCGAAAGTGTGATCAAAGCTTAAGGCGTTCTAATGAAATTAATGAAAAGCGTGTGACCTTCTTTTTATTGTTGGGCAGCCAGTGTAGTTATGATTTGAGGTTTTGGAGACTGCGATCTGTCACACAGCCCTAAAACAAACGCACTGACACTGCACAGACAACACACAAAGCCTCTTCAGTTTAAGCCAGCTCTAAACCAGGACTGAACCAGATTCAGGCTTTATCCACACAATACGAACCGCTTATGATTTCTATTTCTAAACACAGAGCCAGCTCAGTAAATGGGTGCGTCCACATGGATTGATTCAGGCCTGTGGAACTTCCAAAGAAAATAGAACTGTAGATAGTGATATACGGCACTCTTCCACTCTTCTTTAGTCCTGGGCTTCATTTTGTGTGGACAGGGCCTTAACCTCTTAACCCCCACAATAGATACAGACGGCAGCTCATCATTAGCCTGGCCTTAGCCATCCGTAAACTCCGGTCAATTATCATTTCCCTACATGTACTGGGTCTGATCTCAGTGGCCGCGTTACATTGGTTGAATTTCAATCTACCATTCAGCGAGCGGGGGAGGCGGGGCTTGTAGGTGACGTCAAGCATTTGCGCCACATTTGCTGGTTGTAGTTTGGCAATGGCGGTGAATACAAAAGTAAAGGAAGCTCTTCGATCTGTTCTGGCTCGGATATCCAGAAATTGAAGCACTGGAATGCGCAAGGAATGTCCCCAAGAGTTATGATAGCTTGTACATACGTCACTAGCGAAATCTGATCCAATCGTTTCAAAGGAGTTCACCCCTCCCACCTGATAACGGAGCTCAATTGTGAAGATCCAGACCCTTGTACGAAATGAGTACGAGGGTCTGGTAAAACCAGGCTAACTCATCATAGAAGGGAAACAGAATCTTTTGGGAAACCCAATTTTCCACTCTTTTTAGCCCTTATTTATACAAAAAAAAGTCTAAATCGGGTCCATATGGTTGTTTATTCACAGCAGATTGTTCAGGTCTTTATTTAGTAGAAAACTATATTCATAATCCAGCGTTTGTTAAAATCGTTTTTAAATAATGAGAGAAAGATTAGATTTTCCTCCAAATTGTTTTCCCCCTTCACTGTTTTCAAACATGAGCATATATGAGCGATTCCAGCGATGCCGTCTGTATCTATAACCAAGTACAACTTCTCTGGTTCAGCTTTACCCATACCTAAAATGTTACAGCCTATAGGTCAGTGTAACTCCTCATTTGAAAGCTAAGACCTACGGTGGTTCTGGCGGGGGTTACGCGGAGACGAGGACTTAACCCGGCCCAAAGCAGGACTTCATCAGATTAGACCCGCTTGGGAAAACTGTATTCTTATCTCCAAAACAATCACATCTCAAGCCTTTCATATAAAGTTTATGCAACAATGGCACATTTCATTCTAATAATGCGTTTCATTGCCATATGATTCCAATATTCACATCCACTAAAGTCCGAGAATCCCCTTTCTGCGACGCCGGACATTGCTGCAGGCCATGTCTACGAGGAGATGACTCCAGTCTTTGGTTATGAATGACTTTGTGTGTGTGGCGGGGCGAGGGAGGGGGGGTTTGAGAGGCACAGTTTCCTGCAGTCATGCCATTTTCACGCTGATTCAACATGTGTGCACATATGGAGCCCGGCTGCCGATTGTCTGTCTCTCTCTCTCTCTCTCAAAGCCAAGTCAATATCTTCTCAACGTGACTCATCCAATACAGCCTCTATTTAGTCTGGCCGCGTCCTGGAAGGCATGTGACTCCGCTTCATAAACTCGGTGCCCGCCGGGACGCACGAGGAAAGTCGACTGATGGCTTCTTCATGCGGCAGAAGAGGACGGCTCGTTAATTTCAGTCACGGCTCAAAAACGCGAGACGTAAAGAAATCGCTCGTCTGTTCACTTCTGAGAGAGGACGCCGGGTCGTTCTCCACGTACTTTCAACGGGACATAAAAATGTGCCGGGGCAGCTGAGGTTGCCTTCGGAAATGCCAATATTTTGCACTCATTCGCCCAAAAGAAAAGGACCTTTTACGTGTGGACTACAGCTGCGGTTTTCAAGTTCATCACATCAATACCATGTTAGAAAAACACTTGAGGTCAAAATTGTATCTAAAGAAAAACGTTGGTTTGAACGAGGAGTGAAAGAAGAACAGGAACGGCGGGCTTAGATTTCATTTGTCCTCCTGTTATAACTGTCTTCTTCGCTGAAACTCGGCCCAGGACAGATCAAGAGGCAGGTAATGAGCAATGATCATCTGAGATTAGGACCATTCAGATTGAAACTCAGGGGTGTGCTAGGTTGTCAGGACTTAGAACTACAAAGACCTCTTACCCCCCTGCCTTAACCGAGCATAGCTTCTCCAGGTCACAGCCTATAGGCCAGTGAACGTCTCATTTGAAAGCCAAGACCGACAAAACTCATCTAAATAAATCCTTTTCCTTGCATTACACAGCAACAACACGCTTTTTTGATTTTTTTTCCCTTGTGCTTCTGTTTGATTTATTTTTTTCACATTTTCATCACTTTTTGTCACTTTTCTATTGCTCTTCGTCACACCTTCTTCATTTTAGTATTTTTTTAAATCCCTTTTTTGTTGCTCTTTTGTGTCACATTTCTATCTTCACGTTTTCCTCTAATTTTTGTTCCTTTTTTGCCACCATGTTTCAAGAAGCTTTTAGATTTGGGTAAAGCCAAACGGTTCAGGTGGGGGTTAAGACAAAACATGTAATGGAGGGGAGGGACTTAGCCAAGTGAAACTCCTCCTTGTGGTCTATATATAGTCTGCTTGCTGAACTGAACCTTAATGTGCTGACGAAGTCTTTTGGATCAGAGGCGAAACATTCGACACTTCAACTACAGAGACGACTCAAGAACCTTCCTTGAAGATAGACAACTCCTGTATGACTGAGAGCCTACACAACGCCACATTCAAATACCACATTTCAAGCACAATTACGTTACAAACAACATTTCCTTCACTGCTCCAAAGTTCACCCCTTCAACTCCAAGAAACGCAATTCCTTTCAACACTTTCTCCTTTACCACCAAAGTAGACCAATAGTTAATGCAGAACTAAGTAACTCTTGCCCCTAGAGGCCATAAGCACAACTGCAGGAGTCGTAGCAAGTTGCAATTTTTTTTACTTATTAATTGTCTTGGAGAGTAAATACTACACTGACAGAAAAGACAAAGGGACAGAGGGATATTGTACACACAATTATACAATGGAAATAATTTTTTTCACTCAAACTTGGCTGTAAATACTGTTTAAAGTGGTGCTAGCCCGCAGTTAGCTTTTCCCGTTAGCATGTTAGCTTCTTCTTCGCGATTCTACTAGTGTGTATTGGTGGCTCCGGTCTGGTGGCAGTCAAGTTGCAAACATGGTTTTCTGGCCAGAGACACCAGGGGGAGATGAAAGACCCTCCAATCATCCCATAAACACTTGTATTACCCCCAGAGGGACTACGAAAAGGATTTATTAAGGTAAACACGTTACTTAGTGCTGCTTTAAAGCACATTGTCTATCACCTGAAGTTAATCTATCTGTAAAATATGTTTGAAATGTCCCGTATTGATTCCTCGGTGGCCCTGAGTGGAAGAACACTTTGTGAAACCGGCCTTTGACAAATGAAGTGTCCGGTTCCTCAGCTTTAGCTTCACCGCAGCTCTTCCAAATACTTTTTTCCACTCCATCCGTCAAAAAGCTTTTCAACCATCTTTACCTTTTGATTAAGCAACTCCTGATAATTCGGTGACCGCACGAGCTCCAAAAGATCGCAACGAAACAAAACAAACCTGCTTTATCTGCGTCCAATAAGACCAAGCTAATAACATCCGTCTAATTCAAAGCATGTGTCTTCAGGAGAGTTATTGGATTGTGCGGTGTCCCTTGGGTGCCCCAGTGGTTTTCTATCACAGTGATAAATTATATCAATTAATCTCGTATTGTCAAGCCGCACAGATGGTTCACAGATCATTGGAGCTTGGGTCAAGTGAACTGGATGCTTTGATTAAGACTGAACTGATGGATATTTTATAACTCAAGTGTCGAAAGCTGGGATTTCGATGAAGAGTTACATACGACTACTGGAATCATTTGTCGCACCAAAACTTCACATTTTGGGAGCCACGCTTTACCCAAAAGCCTCATAGTTCCGTTATGTTGTAGTTGGGCATCAGCCATATCCCCGGTTGCTGTGGTGACGCAAAGTTTTATCATCATTAAAGGAGGGGTATTCTAGAAAAATCGACTTTTTGGAGCGTTTTATTGTGTTACAAAGTTGTGCTCTGACCAAAAACAGACCTGGAGCTGTGTGTCAACCCACTCGCGCATCTTTGAGTGATTTTTGGAGCTTCACACAGCTCCCAGAAAGCTCCTCCTGAGGTCCTATGAATCCAGGACTATTTATTGAAACTGCTGTACAGCGAAGGAAAGCCAGAAGACGGGGGAAACGTGCGAGAATCAGGAAGTTTCAGCTGTTTTAGTTCAATATTGCATTTTCTAACCAAAGAAGTGTAAGATAGTGATAAAGATGTGTGAGATTATTACCAAATACCTGCAAAAAACATAATATACCAACTCTTAGTGGAGGGTCACACAGAGAAACAGATTTAAACCATGAAACCTCTTACTAAAACAATTGTTATTGAAGTTATAAGTAGAGGAAGAGATATATTGGGTGGTCAATTGGCTATCGGCCGATCTAGCACCGAAATAAGCCGATATTTCTGGGACCGATAATGATAGACTTCACGTTTTTTGCTCTGGAAAGAGCAAAGTTCGGGCTTTGAAGGCCTCAGGGGAGGTGAGAAGCATCGCAATGAAAACTGGTTAGCTTCAAGTTTGTTAAACACAAGTTTCACTAAACCTCAGTCAACATGGACATGCTGAGTGTAATTTTGAAGTGCAGAATCTGGAGAATTCAATCACTGAGCTAGTTTTAACTTCCCCTATTGTATTTTTGATCGCCACACAAAATGCCGCGGCTAATAACAATATGCTAATGCTAAAGACAACTAATCAAAGCTGGGACAGAAACTATGATTGGATTATCTAAAGTAATAAAATAAAATCAGCCAGTGCTGGAGCGGCCAAGTATGTGTTTCTACAGGATTGTACAACAGACATTTGGAAAAATTGGTCAAAAATATCGGCCGAGCATATCGGTATCGGCCAATTAACATCTCAAAATATCAGCATAGGCCTTAGAAAAACCCATATTGGTCGGCCTCGGTTTTAAGTGTGTAAAAATGATTAAACCTGCATTTGAAAGTCCAGAAAGAGGGAAGCCTGAGGGTCAACAAACACTTCTAGCACCTTTTCCTCATCTGCGAAATGATTCAAAACTATTCCGCTGTCAAATAAAATGTAGTCCTTTGCTGCCCTAGTTAATTCAGCAACTTCAGACATCTTCCACACATAGAGAGATCATTCATAGTCATTGGAACGACAAAATCAGCACATCTCAACAACACTACTCCCCATCCTTCAATCGATTGCACAAATTCATTGCCAGCCACTTGTGTCCGAGCAATAGCATTAGCATTAGCATTAGCATTAGCATTAGCATTAGCAGTATTACCTTAGAGATGTAGGCTTTGATGCCCTCGGCCAATTTGATGCAGGGCTCCCCGAACAGCTGCGTGAGCTGGTCCGGGATGTCCTGGTCTTTATCCAGGACGTTCAGTAAACTCAGGCACTTCAGCTCCTCCGTCACTCCTTGACTCCGCACCTACAACAGCACACAAAAACACATGAGAATTATTACAACAAAGACAATAATATGCTGTAATACTCTATGGATGTCAATATCAATTGACTGACACAAACAACCTAGAGGAACCGTCCCGTCTCCAGAGCAAGAGGCAGAGTACTGGACCTGAACCGTTTGTCCTTATAACATTACATCTCAACTGGTTTCTATCGCTGAACTGGAGATCAGTATCAACAAAGATTTTTCATAAGTGATTCTAACATTTCCAGGAAAATTGGCAAAACTCAGGCTTGACTAAATTTAAATGTTCTACAGCAGCTCCACAGCAAGACAGTGAAGTCTCCACCGCCGTTATTATTACACTTCTGGCCCGTTGAACGGAAAAATCCTCTTCCCCACCGGCGTGCAATCGCTTAATGATCTTCCTTTCTTTGTAAACAAGATCATATCTGTCGGCTCTTAATCTCTTAACCCCCACCTGAACCGAGTACATTTTCTCCAGATTTGGCTTTACCCAAATGTAAAAGCTTCTTGAAAAAAGTGTTAAAATAGCAACAAAAATGCAGCAAAAAAGAGCAACAGAAAAGTGATGAAAAAAAGAAGGAAAATGCAACAAAAAAGTGACGATAATGTGGGACAAAAACGCAGCAAAAGGGCAACAAACAAAAGCAATCTTCCTATTGATAGAAGTATGTCTACCATGTTAGCCAGGGGTGTCAAACATACGGCCTGCGGGCCGGATCAGATGATGATTTAATCTGGCCCCTGCCCTGTAGAGCAAAAATTCGAGAGAATCTAAAAAAAAAAGTACATTCCTGTGCGGAGTTATGAATTTTAAAAGAATAACCAGAATGATCATTCCAGCCACTAGGGGGCATTAAATTTAAAAAAGAGAAGAATTCCACGCGTGTCCAGCAGAGGGCACTGACATAAGAAGAGCTTAGGATATGAACAACACATTATACAGCCACGTGGCAATACAAGTGCAATACAAGTGTAAGCTGTTGTTATTAATGAAGCTACAGTTAAGTAGATTTAGAAAAAAAATCTCTATTATATGCGGCCCAAAATGAGTTTGACACCCATGATGTAACCAATATGAATCAGCTTTAAAAGAAAGTGTAATTTTTTGTTAAATATTTATCTTTTGGCTGTTGTTAAATTCACTTTGTCTCTTTAGTTCACCTTGTCACTCATTTGTACTTCTTTATTCTTATTATTGTGTATTCTCTTAATGTTGTGTTAACTATTGTCATACCCCATGTGAGCTTGTATTTGGTATTAAACACATTTTGGCAACAACTTAACATCACGCTGGAGCGACTGAAGCCATTGACTTCACATCTGCAAACACAACCATGACTCGGATCGCCTTTTAAACATCATAACTCGCCTTTTAAACATCATAACTCGCCTTTTAAACCCCATAAATGTTTTGAATTCACCCAAACGTGCCGGTTTTCACATGTGTCCAAACTCTGCTGCTCGGCGAACATGCCTGGACTTTCCCCGCGGTGAGTTTCCGGGTGTTGTGAATAAAAGCGTATCACATGTAGCTCTTCGCTCCTGGCACATCCTCTACACCAGCACTGAACTGTAACACAAGTCCTCCTGTAACTGCAGAAAGTATGGAGTCTACTCTGCACACAAGAGCAGGAGACGTGAGTAAGATGTCCTGCACTAGGGCGGGCTACTTTAACGATACCAGGCTTTCGATATATACCTGAACAATACTTTTTTCAATACCTATAATATTTGTCATATAGAACCATAAACAGATTAATGAAGTTGATTTATTCCTTTTCCCTCCATTTGTATCATTTATTTGAGGTGAAACAACCAAGAAACGTCCTTTAACTAATTTACAAAAGGGCCGAAAAATGCTTTCAAAGTTTTTCTCATTTTTTCCACCATTTTTAACCAATGTTTATATGTCTTCCTCCCATATCTTGTGTTTCACTTCTTTTTCCCTTTAAATTCTTCATGACCAAAAGCATCAAAACTTGAATATAAAGAGTTCATATATCTTCAGTGACAAAATTGAACCAGGTTTAAATGTCTGGTTTTAATTTGTTGCAACGATGGTTACAAAGATTCATTTCAGAGGGGATTTTTGATTCGAGTTTTTAGCTTTTCAATAAGCTATATTAGGGCTGCTCGACTATTGAAAAAATAATAATCACGATTATTATTTCAGTATTTCATAATTGAAATCCCGACTATTTGTTGCCTTTTAAAAAAAAGTATATCTTTATTTTATCTTTATTTATTTATTAATCAAAAAACTATTTTCTGTTTTGTGAACAGTCATAAAAGTACAAATGATTTCAAGTTTGCCTCGATTAAGGAGAGGCCTCTGTTTCACACCTGCCCCCTGCTGGCCAGCCCTCACACCTGCTCAAGCAAACTGAGCAGCGCGGCCTCATGACATCATCGCACAGTGCAGTTTGTTTTTATGTCAGGCAAAAGCACGAGCCATGGCCAGTGAAATGCGAAGGGAAAATAATCCCAGCGGCCTGAGATAATGCAAGTCCGCTTTGCAAAAAAAAACAATAATTATAATAATTTTGAAGACTTTTTTTTTTTTTCGTTTTTTCCGATCATGCAAATTTTGTAATAGTTTAGTGAAATAATCAAAATTGTAATTGAATTTCGATTAATTGCACAGCCCTGAGCTATAATATAATATAATATATAAGTAAAACAAACAAACAGTAAAAAATCTAGTTGTTTTAATGGTTCAAAGCTCAATAAAATCAGGCAATTAGATATTCAAAAATCCCCCAATCTCATTTGAGAGAACGGGTCGTCTATGTATATTTCAATACATTTTTAGCCACAGCTGTCTCCCAGAAAAGAAATGACGTCGTGGATACAAAATACGTCAATTATGAATGAATACGGCTACGCATGTGTAAGACGAGGGAGCGCTACTCCACAAAACATCAAAAAATAAGCATTGTAAAGAATAGGTGTGTTTTTTTTTTTTTTACTTTGTGATTAAAACTGAGATGTTAAGGAGCGAAATAGCCAAACGCTTTGTTCGTAACCTTCAGAAAAAGTAAATCTAGCCTTTGCGCTTCAAGTGCTGCAGGTCCATTACTGTAGGATATAAAGCTTTGTGGGAACAGTTTTATAGCCGATCTGGGTTTGAGGGAGGCACTGGGCACGTTCCGCTCTGAAAACCAAACTAATGATTCTACAACACCCTCAGCTCCATCTCCCCATTCACCTCTGTTTACATTCAGTTAATGAGGACCGACTCGGGATGTTTCAGAAACTCCTTCGACTTCACGCTCGCTGAGTTCTCCAGATTTGGTCTTTTCCTGGGAAAGTACAAATGTCAAGCCGCACTTTGTAATAACAAGTCAAAATGTTGTAAATTCCCACGTAATTGTCTAACAAAGCTGCACTAACAAAGCATTTGTATTAAACTTGATAGCTATTAGGAAAACGCTTCTGGCTTGTTGTTTAAACATGTTAAAGTTTGGAGCAGTAATTGTAACACTATTTCTGAGTGGATAAAGGCTTTGTCATTTTTAACAAAGGGCCTCATTTCTTAGTTATCAAAAGTGTTGGTGATTTCTGCAGATATATATATTTTTAATTCATGCAGTCCTTATATTTGAAGAGTTTAGTGATGCTAGGCTAATGCTAGGCTAGTGCATGTCTATGGTAACTAGTAGGCTTTATTAAAAACCTCTTCAAAATCATGCCGTCCTCCAAACGTTGCCATATCTGATTTGTTGAAAGCTCCTTTGTGAATTCCACGTGTAGTAATGCGGCCGCAGGTAAACAAACTACTGTTCTTTTAAATGCAAAATGGTTATATTTCAAATACTATTCAGTCAACACAGACACTTATATCGGTAGTCTGGTGTTATCAGTGATTTGCCTCAGGTGCACTGTGTTTGGGTCAGACTGTTTTTAATGCAGGCTATTAGTTACCATAGACATGCACTAGCCTAGCACTAAACGCAATAAACGCTTCAAATATGAGGACTGCATGAAGTAAAGATATATATATATATATATATATATATATATATATATATATATATATATATATATATATATATATATCCAGAAATCAGCAACACTCTGGATAACTAGGAAATGAGGCCCTATGTCAAAAATCCTGAAATATCCCTTTAATCGAGTGCATTTTCTCCAATTCGGCTTTACCCAAATCTAAAAGCTTCTCGACTGGAGAGCATCATTTGAAAGCTAAAGCCAACTGTCGCTCTTCCATTGCTCTTTTATTGCTTCTTTGTTGCTTTTTCTTTTTTGCTTAGTTTTTGTCACGTTTTTGTTGCGTTCTCATCCTCGTTTTCGGTGCTATATTGAAGCTTTTTTTCCAAGCAGCTTTTAGATTTGGGTGAAGTCAGACTGGAGAAAATGTGCCCAGTTCAGGTGGGGGGTGAAGAGGTTAATAATATGCTGTTGTTAAAGTGCTGCACATTATTACAATAAGTGGTTTTATCGCACGGTTAAGTGAACATTTTTCAACTTTGTGAACTGTTATTGTGCTTCTCTGTTCGTTTTGCACCAATGAAACAGTTCATCAGGAAGTTTACATCCACTTTAGACTTAACTTCATCTATTTTGATCAACTTAAGACCCTTTTTAGGCCCAGTTTAGTTCTTTTTTCATCTTAATCTGAGATTGGACGTACTTCGAAAGGTCAAATAACTTATGATTGAGACGTTGCTTGGTGGGAAAGGTTATAGAACCACTGATTTGGAAGGTTATAATGGCTAAGAGACAGTCCTGGAGTCCAAATACTGGATCATCCTCATACTTATTCGCTTACAGTGGCTCAAAAACTATCGTGGCCCGGCTTGGGATGATCAAAATGTAAAGAAATCTCTCACTTCCCGCAAACACAGCCCCCCCTAGAAGCTACAAACAGCCTCGATCATTACAAAGTTCCCAATCCGAGTCTCCATTGTCGGTGTGAGCGGGAAAAAGAGGATGGGGCGCTTTCCTGGAAGTGGTTTTCATTCAGACATGGGGCCAGGTCTGTGTGTCGGTCTCGGCATGTGTCTCAAATAGAGTGACTCATTTCCATTTTAATGAATCTGAGTGAATGCGCCGCTCCAAGGGGGGCAAAATGTGGAACTAATGAGATTCAAAAGGACAAGCGGCTGCAGTTAGTGGACGTACGCATGAATGAGGCTTAAAAACCCTCTTGGCATTGGTGTTTTAGGCTTTAATTTTGAAATAACGTCCATGTATAGAAAAGACAGCACACTTTGAGCCCAGAAACAACATTGCAACACCATCAAAAGCTTTTGATTTTGCTTGATATGCCTGTGATTAAGCCGTAGAGGCACAAACGTCTGAAGCAGCTCGAGCCTGGGAAGTCAAAAGTGTTGAATCCAATCTTCTTCAGTGACAGAATGACACCTCGCGCAGCCTTTCCCAGAGCGGCTAAGTGGAGCGTAGCTGCAGGCTAAAGTTGGTCGGCATACCTCTGTGACAGGTGTTCGCTCTGACAGGTTAACGCTCACCTTCGGGGATTTTTGAGCGTCACTTTAACCAATTAGTCATCGCAATCTCCCCTAAACATCTGCCTTGACTCACAGCGAGGCCATTGTTGTGTCACGCTCCGTAAGGGGAATGGTAAAGTTCGGTTTAGAGCATGTTTGAGAAGATTCGTCCGGCTCACGTTGAATCTCGAACGGTCGCAGTGCAGCAAAGACATCAAATGTCATCAGAATCAATCTTGATGGCTCTATTTACTCCTGCTCTGGTTGACATGGCTGTACAGCACAATGGAGAGAATCCTCAAGAAGTCTGTGGGCCCTCTCTGATCAAGACCAGGGAATCACATGAACCAAACAGAAATGCAGGCACCAGCCAGGGACAACAAATCTGGCGAATTTCAGAAGAAAACCAGCTACACATTTTCGCTAGACACACAGCGGTGTGCCAGAGGATCACAAAGGATATTTGTGCACACGGACAATAAATTTCACCTTGGACAGGAACAACTATTGCTTTTGTTGGATTTCTGAGGAAAGAAATCCAGAAAGGAGCAGCAGGGAGTGGATTAGCTTGATTTCTGACAGCGATTTGTAACTTTGATCTGTCCTTTTCCACGTGAATGTTCTGTTTACTTTGTTGGTATCGCATGAAACCACTTTAAAGAGTCTATCTGACCGGAGAGAGTTGCGGAGACTGCCGAGGCTGGAAGTCTTAGCAACTCGGATTGATTCCGCGCACACAAAGGGCCTTTCTCACCGGCCTGGAGACGAGTTGAAGACTAGAGTTGCTGCTACTCATGGAGATGTCTCCGATACGGCCCCTGGCAATAAGGCGAGTCTCCAGGTTGTCTCTGTGAAAATGAACAGGTTCGATATCGGTAAAGTCTAGGCATGGTCTCCGAAAGGTCTACATACGTCCTTGAAACTGCGTATACCTCTCGAAGACCAGGCCAGAACCTGAAATCGAACCATTTTCACCAAGACTAAAAGGAGACACTGCCTTATCTCCAGCAAGTCTCTAGTCTCCAACTAGTCTCCAGGCTGGTGAGATAGGCCCTGGAGTCGTGGCCTTGTGAGGGCTCGCACAGTACACAAGAAAACCCTACGAAAGACGAACAAAGTAAATGGATACTTGCTAAGCTTCGACAATCTTTCAAAATGTTTACTTTTTGGTGATTGGAATGAACAGCGTATCAAACTTATGAACATTCCCGCTCAAGAATATCACTCAGCATCGTTCCACTTGTGGATTGTTTCGTTGTTTTCAAGCTTTTGCGTTGACAGAAAGGGAGGTCTGGTTGGTTGTCATGGTCAATCTGCAAACAATATCCCTCCGTAAACATGCTGACAAAGAAAGCCCACTGATCTCAACGGGAATTTCAGGAGTCTGCTTGTGTTTATAACATTCCGATTTTTGGGGTCGCTCTTGCACATGCATGACTACATTTTGGGCCAGCGCAAAATAAGCGAAAACATCCTCCCGGGTTCTGCTTCAAAGATCCGAAGTTATTAAGGCCAACTTGGTGAGTGAGACGAATGTTGCGGGCCCATGAGGACGTCCATTAGGTTTTGACAAGGGTTGGAAGGGAGGGTTTTGATCTATTATGGGAAGCGGAGCAGACTGGTGCGGTCGGGGAGATAAAGGCGGCATACATGGCTGCACAGAGATTAGGAGAAGACAGTCCGAGCCATTAGACAGGGGCCAGCGGCTAAACTAAACTATGAAGAAAGAATATTATCAACAGTGGAGATTACGACTTCAAGACTATGCACACAAATGGTGGGTAACACTTTCTAAGAAGCCAAGCATTCTCACTATGCACGCAAAGGTTAAAGGAAGAGATACGTCTTGAAGTAAGATGTTTAGTCTTGGAAGAATTTTAGCCCTTAGGATTGAGGGTACACGGACGACCACTGAAAGGGCCAAAGGGTCCGCCAGACAAAAAAAAGAGTACTTGACTCTACTACGCTGCCGTGTGCTGGGCCGAGCAGCACAGAGCGGGACAAGAACAGACTGAACAAGCTGGTCAGGAGGGCCAGCTCCGTCCTGGGCTCCTGGACTCTGTGGAGGAGGTGAGGGACAGGAGGGTATTAGCCAAGCTCACGTCCATCATGGACAACACCTCCCACCCACTGCACGGGACTGTAGAGGAGCTGAGCAGCTCTTTCCGTGGAAGACTGAGGCACCCTCAGTGCAAGAAGGAGCAGGTCCTTCATCCCCACTGCTGTAAGACAACACTACTGTGAAGTAACTCATGTGCAATAACCTCTATGCAAAACTATGTGAAATAATCCCAGTATCTGCGTCACTTTATCAACCACTTGCTTGCACATTTCCTGTCTGTTCTGCACACCCTGAGTGCTTTTCTTTAGAGTGAATGTAAACAAGTGAATTTCTCCATTGTCAGATTGTTAAAGGCTTATCTTATCTTTTCTTATTTCATGTCTTTCACACAGTTTTGAGTTACCTTGTTCACTTTTTTGTTTCTTTTTCAACTGCTGAAGTTAAAATGCATTATTGGTAAAACACAAAACTGTCCACCACATTTTTATAGCCCATAATCCAACATTGGAACAGTGCGTTCATCACGTCGTGAAACATGAAACAGTGAAACAGGCAAACTCTAAACCCTGGCACTCTATGTCTCTGAGTATCAGAGTCAGTCATTACAGGACAGGGAGGACTTTCCCCTGAGCCGGTGTGGGACCTGCCCGTGCTCAGATTAGAGCAACATGTAACAGCCAAACCAAAGCAAACTGAATTTACTCAGTTTCTACATTCCTTTTACGAATTAACACATTTTTAATCACACACTAGACAAATGGTGGTTGGTGTAACACGCCCAGAAAAAGCCATAAGCAAAGATTCAGCTTGCACTATTAAGCACCTGTCCTGATAAACAAGCTGCTACTTCTACAGAACTACTCCCGCACACGACTCGTCCAACGGGGATGACGGGAGAGCTAACTTTAGCGGCGATGTGTCTGGGGACATGACACAGACAGAGGTGGGCAAACTGAGGCCCATCTATAGCTCTTCACTCCCGCAAAACATGATCAGGCCCAATATCGATATCAATATTGTCTAAAAAGAGCCAATGTTTTCACTGACATAAAGAAATATGTCAGCTTTGATAGGCTGACGCTAACATTAGCATACTGTTGTGAGTTGCAGCATTGAAAATGTGGAGGTTAAAACTTGAGAGCCAAAGCAAGTATCGGTCCAGTATCAGATACTTGTAGCCGATACCAGGGCTGAACGATATGGATCTCGATATTCATGCCCGATATCTCAATAATGACGCGATACAATACAACATACTACAAACATCATAATATAAAAGAGTGTAGTTTTATTGGTGAGAATCTATTTATATCTTGCTTTTTTCGATGCTAATACCTTGAATGTTCATATCTCGCTATTGATGCGATAATGATATATCTTTCAGCCCCAACCGATACCTGACTGATATTGCATTTTTTCTAGTATCGGCTCCGATATCTGATACCAGTATCGGATCGGTACATCCCTAGTTTTGCAGGTATGTTTTTGATGAGGCTGTGACCAAACTAACAATAAAAAGCTCATTTTGCAGGAAATAGACGCTTCTAAACTGTTGAGCAGATGGAGGAGCTTCCAGGAAGCAGGTGTGAGGTCAGCATAGATTTGTGTAACGAATTATGCTACATTTCCTGTGGGGTTTTTCGTGATGGCTTCTCCGTGCTCTCCGGGTGCCGGGGGCTCCACTGTGATCCAAACACTCCACCGTCGGTGAACCGCGCCAACACGATTTCACTCGCCGCTTCCAACTTTTTGGTTCCCCCCCCGGTTTTCATGAACATTTTGTATCAATCTCCCTCCTGGCACGGGTTTGGAGAGGTTATAGCCTTGTTCCTGTCTTATTTCACCATCCTGCCATGGATTTGTGTCTTTGAGGGATCCGTTGACCGGTTTTCGGAGCCAGGGAGCCGACATTAGACACCCATCCGCGCAGCACAATCAGTAATTTCCTGCAGAGTTGGATTTTGGCTGAAAAGTGGAGAAACTAGAGCTACGCGTGCATTGTTATATTCACTTAAGGCAATGCTACACGAAATGTTGTCCTGCAAAATGACTAATAACAGACTTAAAGTTAGGCATGATTGAACATTCATAGGATAACACTCATTTAATTTCATGCAGCACTTACCACAAGGGAATAGTGCAATAAGACTTCAGAGTTTTAAGCTCTGCCAGGGCTAAAATAAACCTCTCTTTTGTGCATTAGCGTAAACATGACGAGTCAAGTAGGGAAAAAGGCAACTCATGAATAACATTTTCCATCTTTAATCCAAAATGCTTATGTATGTAGAAGTACTAGGTTAGCTTCCCTTTTATCTGTCTTTGTTATTCCCTCGTTGTGCCACAGTGACGCTTTTTGCTGAATGGACGGTTTTGTGGTCATGCAAACGCTTGGCACAAAATACCACAGATTTCTAGCGGTCTTAGCATCTCGTGACTCCAGATATCGCTGATGCGTCTCGCCGTGAAAACGCAACTTTAAAGGCCGAGGACGAAAACAATCACAATCAAACCAAAGATGTGATGACAAAGATCAGACCTTCTAAAGAACTATCCTTGTGGTTCCATTAGGGTTGGAAATGGGTGGGAAATACCTGATACATTTCCAGATATTTTCCAATAGCTTTCAATGGGAACTCAAAAACACTATAAACAGAATATTTTAGCATTTTTACTAACTATTTGTTACACATTCATTATGTTTTTGAACCGTAAACAATGATTTGACATGTGCCCCAGACCCATAGAGGAAGTGTGAGGACCATATCGTCATGACAACACACTAAACATGGCCCTCAGCTTTCCTGAACCTCGGTCTCAGGTCGTTCATTCTCTTTCTAATGAGCGGCGGGACAAACGGTGACCAATACTCACTCACCAATACTTACTTAAGTAAGAGTGCCGTTACTTTGAAATGATTTTACCCAAGTAAAAGTAAAAGAAAATGAGAAAATGTTACTTGAGTACTGTGAGGAGAGCGAAAATGTTTTATTTATTTCAATGACGCCATAAATCGTGTGAAACAAAACATAAACTCATGTGGACATCGTGATATTTACAAAGAAAATTCCAAGAAAATGGCATGAAAACACATAAAAACTAAATAATTCTCAAGAACAAGGTGCACAAGACATCACATCTATTCTATCGATCAAAATGAAGGATTTGCCGCTTAAATATTTACTCACAGTGGAAAAAGTATTGTTTTTACTCAAGTAAGAGTACAGAAACTTTACATTATTATTTGACTCAAGTAGAAGTCAAAAGTACTGTGGATAAAACTGCTCTAAGAAGTACAATTTCTTACATGTAACTGAGCACTACTAGGGCAGGGCGACGTCCCCTTAATTGGCCGTTGACGATGTTTACAGTGAACGATTATAAGCATTTTTTAAATACATTTACATAGCCTATATAATATATAAGCTATATATTATTTATGTTAGAAAAAATGTGAGATTGCAGGATAAATAAATCTAAACTAAACATGATCTGAACAGAGTCATGGAGCACGAATTTTGCAAAACAAATGTGTTAAAACTTGTGAGTAGACAAACGACTTATTACTCCTCAATACCAAGGCTCTTATCACACAAATACAAATGTAAATCGGAGCTTATTATTTGTTTTTGCTCAATTTTAACGCAATGTTTAAGAAACAGTGGGTGAACGGGACATTATTAAGACGTTTGCGTCGTAGCTCACGTTTTTGAAGTCGTGCCTGCCTCCTTCCCTCGTAACCTCGTACCTCCTGCACTGCGCCTCTTTCTCTCCTCTCTCTCGGGCCTTTGTGAGAATTATCCAAACCCATGCGCTCATGTCATTTTAAAACTGTTTAGCTTCCGTACGAAGCAAAGCAAAGTGAGACCACGTGGTGTCAAACTCTGAGCTGCAGAGAGAGAGAGAGAGAGAGAGGGGCGTAGCATCACGATGGATGATGATATCGTACATCGGAACAACCCTGAGTACTACCACCTCTGCCAATACAGCGCGAGGAGTGGGCGGGGCCTGATTCTGACACAGAGCTGCATTTAACAGAACAGAGCTAAGATATAGAACAATCTGTACAGACTGACACGTAGGCACAGACTCTATATTGTAATACTGTAATACTCCAAAAGCATCTCCATTGACTGAGTGCACGCGTAAAGATCAGACAGGTACGCATCAACTCGTCTAAGCTCAGGTAAGAACATATCTCAGTATGGAAACACTGTTCCTTTAATTCCCATGGACAATGTCTGAAAATCCCTGGAATGTTGCAACCCATGGCCATGTTCTTGTATTAGTTTAGCCGTTCATCTTTCAGTCTTGTTTCAAACGTTAATGGAAATTTGCAACACTGACATTTAAATTTATTTCCTGCTGGTTTTACTTCCAAACTGCTGGAGTCCAAAAGGGATAGTGTCATATCTGGGCTCGCCTTCACGTGAAATTATCCTTAAGAAATCCCCACCACCGCCGTCCCGGGACCCCGTTACAAGCCATGCACACGGTCATTTTTTGGAGAGCTTTACTCATCGTGGAGGAGATGACAGCGGAGGAAACCTTTCGAGCCAAAATCGAGCTTTTTTTTTTCCTGCCAAATCCGCAAACCTCATTCGGCGTCTGCGCGAAAACAGACTCTGCCATGTCCTTCTGCAGGCGGCGGGTGATCAGCCGAACGCAGCAGCGGAAATGATAAAACTCACGCGGTTTTACGGCAAACTACCTCAACAAAGATGAATTGAGAATAAACGGACTACCAGACTCGATAGTTCAGTCAAATTCAAAGCAGATTGTTGTAACTAGTGTAATGCGGCAAGTGTAATGGATGGAAAACTACATAAGGGTACTAAGTCCTCGGACAAATATATTACGTAGTACATTTATTCACCAGGAAGTGCCATTTCAAATTATCGTATTAGATATCACTTCATTTTACAGTACCTTGATACATTGCAAAGTACTGTGCTCTGTAACAATGTGTAATAACTTGTACCTATGGGTTAGATACACAATGGAATAACTTGTATATGTACTTTTACCTTCAAGTCAGGTCGGCCCACAGTTTGTACAATGACAAAAAAAAGCACTTACTTACTTACTTGGAGGTACATAATGTAATAGGACACAAGACCTATAGGGTTAGGGCTTAAAGCAGAACTAAGTAAGTCATGCCCCTAGTGGCCACAAGCACCACTGCAGGTTTCGTAGCACTGTTTTACTCACTAATTGTCTGTGAGAGTAAATACTACGCTGACAGAAAAGACAAAGGGACAGAGGGATATTGTTCATCCAATTACACAATGGAGATAACTTTTTTCGCTCGAACTTGCCTGTAAATATTGTTTAAGTGATGCTAGCCCGCAGTTAGCTTTGCCTGTTAGCCTGTTAGCTTCTTCTTCGTGATTCCATTAGTGTGTATTGGTGACTCCAACCCGGTGCAGGGAAAGTTGCAATTGTGGTTTTCTGGCCAGAGCCACCAGGGGGAGATGAACGACCCCCAAATCGACCCATTAACACTTGTCTTACCCCCAGAGGGACTACGGAAAGGATTTATTAAGGTAAACAAGTTACTTAGTACTGCTTTAAGGTTAGGGTTAGAGTTATGTCTTAATACATTATGTACCTACAAACTACAAATACATATTATTCCATTGTGTATCTAACCCATAGGTACAAGTTATTACACATTGTTACAAAGCCCATTACATTGCACTACATTTAGCTAGGTACAATGTATCAAGGTACAGTAAATTAAAGTGTTACCTTATATTATTATAGGGGTTGAGGTTTGTAACATTTTTTGCAAACACAAAGCAAAATCACATGGCAACTTTAAAATGTGTGAAAGCTCAGTTTAAGTCATTATTTTCCCTGTTTAGTTCCATTTTTGACTCTTTAATGGTACTAAATGAGGTCATTTTAAGTGTATTTTAACAAAGATTGAAAAAACCTATTTTTTCCCTTAATGTGTTGAAAATGTTTTGTAAAATATTGCAAAAATATCCCACTTTTCTTGTATCCTGTAACCTTAAATGAAGAAAAAAGGTCAAAATGTCGACCATCTACTTTCTTCTACACTCTAGAAGCTGAATGGTTTTGCATAATAATATTAATATTTAGTGATAAGTAAGTATAGGGTTACAGATACAGGTGGAAATGACCATAGTGCTAAATCTGGTGCAGCCATCTTTTTAACTAAAAAACAAACTTTTCCATATTTCTTGCCTCTAAGGATGACTGAGAGCTACTCTATCTAATAAAACTTAATCGTACCTCTTTAACTATCACAACATCAGCTTTAAGTCGGCAACACATGTCCATTTCTGGTAAAGGACCTCCCAAACCCCCACTGCCCCGTCCCCGGAGGAGCACTTTCGGTTACTTTGACCTCCTCTCGGATCCTAACTGCTCCACGGGGCGAGTTTTCTGTCCGAGCTCGGGACGACACATGCTGAAGACATTGAACACGCATGATGTAAGCCTCCACTGAGCTGTTAAAAACGGAGTCAAAATACTATGTTAGTTCAGACGCTGCATGTGAAACTGAGAAAAAGACGTATCGTAGAGTGTTCGAGGCTTTAAAATCGTGTTTTATTGGGGTTGGGGTCGAGGTTTGGGTTGTGGCTAACTCACTGTCTTTTGAAGAGATTCGAGCTGTAAGAAATCACAAAAGACATGTGGAGCATAAGTTATATGCAGGGTAACATTAGGACGAATATCATTTATACTGTCAATGATGTGATTGACTTTAGCGCAGGGACGCCAAGTCTGTGGCCCTCCAGAGTTTTGATCTGGTCCTATGGGCATTTCTCAATCTATAAATTATATTTTCCAACCAATACATTGTGCAATTGTTTTCAAACCTCAATGAGACTTTATTACAATGATAATAAAATCCCATTTTACATTTACCAGAAACTCTAAAGTCAATTTGGTCCTGGAGCGTCACAGAGGCCACAGTGATGGAAAGTAAAGGCGCCATGTTAACCGCCCACACAGCCGCTGGGCCACTGAAAGGTCAAATACACACAAATATCAACTTATTTTCTGCAAAAAAAGTTGCATAATGCACCTTTAAAACCACATTTTGATGCTTGTGACACATTCAGTCCGCAGGTATTTCGTCCCATGACCCAAAATAAGTTTGGCACCACTGCCTTAGTGTCATTCGTAAGAAATCTGAACAATGGATGAAACCAGGTTTAAATTTGATACACTGAGTTGATACACTACATTTGTATGGTGAGAATTTTTGATGTATAAAACAAAAAAATGAGGGATGCACCGAGCCAATACTGGTATCAGATATCGGTGCCAATACTGGAAAAAATACGATATCGGGAATCGGCTACAATTATCCAATAATGAACCGATACTAGTTTTGGCTTTCAACGCCTTAAACAACACAACTTTCACCAACTAAATTTAAGTGGCATGCTGTGTATCATTGTAAAGCTAAGGATCTGGAGAATTCAGTCACTGGGTTAGTTAGCAGGAGTATGCTCATGCTAACAAAAACGAATCAAGGCTGGGTCAAAATCGGATATCGGTAGATACTCAAACCCCAGAGTCGGCATCGGTATCGTTAGCACGAAAGATGCACCGGTGCATCTCTAAAAAAACAAAACAAATACCTGCATAAAACTTAAAGGGATATTTCAGGATTTCTAACATAGGGTCTAATTTATCCAGAGTGTTGCTGATTATTGGATATATTTTTTTTTTGTAATTCATGCAGTTCTTATATTTGAAGAGTTTCGTGGCGCTAGGCTAGTGCAAGGCTAGTGCATTTCTATGGTATCAGCTAGCCTGCATTAAAAACAGTCTGACCCGCTCCACAGTGCACCTGAGGCAAATCACTTATAACACCAGACTAACCATATAAATGTCTGTGTCGATAGAATCATTTTGCATTTAAAAGAACTTATATTTGAGCAGCATCAGCTTCGTGGTTGTATAAGCTACGCAGCGGCGGAGTGATCTGCGAGAGAATAGTCCCTCAAAATGCGACCATTCATGTGATACAAGGTCAGTGATATTCAAAACATTATTCTATCGACACAGACATTTATATGGTTATAAATGTTCGGCGTTATAAGTGATTTTCCAGGTGCTCTGTGGAGCGGGTCAGACTGTTTTTAATGCAGGCTAGCTGATACCATAGAAATGCACTAGCCTTGCACTAGCCTAGCGCCACGAAACTCTTCAAATATAAGAACTGCATGGCCCTATGTCAAAAATCCTGAAATATCCCTTTAATACTACTATTAATGATAACATAACAGTTGAAAATATGCTACTTTGGCAGCATACAGTAGTCCATCTCCACAGGACGTAATGCGACTCTTGAATAGAGAACACATTTAATCTAATTCATCATGCAGTTTCCTTTACGTGAGTCAAGTCCGATTCACAGAGAACACATATCGTGAATTGGGAACAATAAGTAGATATATATCCAGACAAAACACGGCAGATAAACGCTTAGGAGTGGCTCGTTTGGATTTCCTCAAATTGTAAATCAAAAGAAAACGACTCATTTTACTCCCAAGCGAGCGAGAATGGCACGTTACACCTCAGTCGTTTTCAGAGCCAAACCAGAGTTGAAGATTTTCTATCATCCCCTGTCACGAGCGCAAACGTTTTCCCAACGTCTTCCCAAAACCACAAACGGACGAGTAAACTTTCACGCTGCGTCTGCAAACATCAGAGAACATCGGTTGTGATGTTCTTCAGGGGAGGGGAGGGGGGGGGGGGGGGGTCTACGTTTTAGGAGCCAGAAACCATCCCGTTTTGACGGACGCGAGCGCTTTCCCCTCGGCCCCACAGGCATGCGGTCTGTCAGTGCTGGGAGAATTGGACTCGGGAGGAAAGAGAAGGGAAGGAGAGGAGAGTGCGCGGATGACGGAGCCGCTGTGATCTGAATACTTGGATTACTGCAGGAAACGCCAAACAATGCGGCACTGTTCCCCTCCCCGTGTGAGCCCGCCATGTGTGTCTGTTCATACACGAGTGCAGAGGGGAGGGGGGAAGAGAGAGAGAGAGAGAGAAAGGTATTTTTAATCTCCAAATCCGGCCCTCCAGCACAGAACCTCTGGCCCCCAATATGATTTTGAGAAATATTATTATGCAGATAAGGGATCAAATACCTGTTAAAGTACTCAAACAAATACACAATAAAAACACAGCATTTCTCGCATTGTTAATGTCCTTGCAGAACATCACACTTGTTCATATATAATGTAAAACAGTGATTCTCAACTGGTGGGTCGGGACTCAAAAGTTGGTCGCGAGCCTATAGGGAACTTTTTTCAATATTTTCCATCTGAAACTACAAGGAAACACACTGGAGTCAATTAAAATTAATATTATTGGGTTGTTTTGATCATAAATTTCAGTCTTAAAAGCAAATCTACGTCGTGTTAAAAAAAAAACATGTGCGGTAAATACAATATTTCATACGATATATGACAAATTATGGTTTTATTTGGGTCGCAGACCCGCCATTAACGTAATGGCGGGTCTCGGAGCCGGACCACTTTAGAACCACAGATGTAAAACATTGGCATTTGTAGAAAATGGTTCTTAACTTTAGGAGACACTGGTGAGGATCGGCCCTTGGGTGTTTGGGCAATGATGAAAATCGGCCTCTGTGATGCTTACCTAACCCTGTCGTATTTTCCGGACTATAAGTCGCACTTTTTTCATTGTTTGGCTGGGGATGCGACCTATACTCAGGTGCTACTTATATATCAAAATATATCATTTCACATGTTTGTTATTTTCACACTGACAGCCGCTAGAGGGCGCTCCAGGCTTGTGTACCCGCTAAAAACGGTAATCGAGCAGCAGAAAGAAAGTTTGGCGTGAGAGAGAAAGGGACTGGAGAAAAGTGGAGGTTGCTCTTACTGGAATGAAGAAAAAAAACAAAAAACATCGCTGGCTGAAAGCGATGTGGCCACAGCTAGAGGAATGAGTTCGCAATTGAGAGCTTGGACAACATGATGCCGGGAGAGGCTTGTAAACGGTTACGTCTCCATGCCCAGGTAGTTGCCATGGCTGGTGCGACTTATACTCCAGAGTGACTTATATGTTTTTTTCTTCTTCATAACACATCTTTTGGCTGGTGAGACTTATACTCCAGAGTGACTTATATGTTTTTTTCTTCTTCATAACACATCTTTTGGCTGGTGAGACTTATACTCCAGAGTGACTTATATGTTTTTTTCTTCTTCATAACACATCTTTTGGCTGGTGAGACTTATACTCCAGAGTGACTTATATGTTTTTTTCTTCTGCATAACACATCTTTTGGCTGGTGAGACTGAGATACTCCGGAGCGATTTATAGTCCGGAAAATACGGTATGCTAAATAAACCCAGCCAGAGTATTTAGAGTACATGTTGTGATACGTTCTGAATAAAGACTGTGGTTAGATTAACATATTTGCTTATCACAATACAGGTGCCTTGATACGATACGCGCATTGTCACGTACTCCATCACGTTATATATTGCAGCTATGTATTATTGAGCAGAGCATGATGTCAGATAAACAATACATGTTAATTGTCTGTACTTTTATTTGCCGTTTTTCAGTATTTTGTCTTTGTAACACTTCACCAAAGCAAACAATCACTTTTTATGCTTTATAGTGGAAAGTATCTAGTATAGTTTTATCGCCATATTTTCCTGCCTCAATATATCGAACTTCAAGATTTGCTATCGTGACAGGCTGAGCAATGTCAAGGTATTTTTTCGCCCAGATCTTGTATTGACGATGGGAGAGTGTGACCAATGGGCAAAGCCTCCTCCAGCACATCCCAAAGATTCTCAATAGGGTTAAAATCCGGGCTCAATATTTCATACTGTGTTTCTTATTCCCAGATCTTTGTATATGCATGAGCACATATTCCTAATGAACATATTATTAAATTTCTATGTTTGTTCCAAAAAATACCATCCCAATTTCCCTGATGGATCAAGATTAATTGTGGCACAACGTTATACCTTCATGGCACGTATTGTGAAGCTTGGAATGAACTTCACGTAACTGTAGAAACGAGCCAGCCAGACCTATCATTACTCTTTTCCAGGTGAAGTTTTTTTTTAAGAGAGTGAGGAAGACAAGGAGAGGGAAAGAGGAGCAGGGAGTTCCTTGGCAGCGGAGAAGTCTCATTCAAAGGGATTAGGAAGCGCAGGGGTAACTCAAATCCAGCGCCGGTGGATTGTGGGGGAGTCTCGGTCAGAGGAGCAGAGAGAGGAGAGCGTGTGCTACAGCCGAGAGCACAGCAACGTGGACGCAAACGGAACAAACAAGCAAATAAATCACTATAATTAAATTTGCATGGCAACAAAGTCGAATCAAGCTGTTTTACGCTTGTCAAACAACATAAAAGTGGGGAAAACAGAGAGCAAAGAATAAGCAGGGGAGCAGCTCTTCAGGCTAAAACTATATATTAATAAATGCAAATTGTCCTGAAAGCAATCTAGTAAGTTGACTCAGGTGAGGGGGAGCCGACTTATGCTGAAGACAAGTGGCACTTTTGTGTTTGGAGCTGGAATTCCTGGGCAGTCAAAAACTCATTTGAACGGATTAGGAAAGTGAGACTTTCTCATATCGGCTCTGCTGCTCCCAGAGACTCTTGGTCTGAGGAGGACAATGTGAGCCCAATGTATTACTCCGTCCAGAGGCGTTTCATTTTGGGTGGTTCATTGGTGGCACTTGGGTTATGCTCAAGGGGCAGCCCGAGCCGTTAGAAAACCTTCAAAACACTTAAGGCATAGTATTTGCAGTTTATTTGTTTATTTGGCAAATAGAAAAATACTTACTTATTTTGTCAGTAAGACATAATCCCTATTTATAATTTAAGACTAGAGATGCACAGATCCAACTTTTTTGCTACAATACCGAAACAGGGGATTGAGTATGTGCCGATGCCCGATATTTACCAATGCCACTTTCTTAAGAGTGGCTTTCTCCATTTTAAGATGAATAAAGTCATATTTTATTGTCATGATATTACAATTTCAATTATCAGTTATATCTAAACATAAACTCTTGGATAAACACTAAACAAGGATGACTTTTCTACACTAAATATCCTTGTTTATATGACAGGCTTTAGGTTACATCTGATCATTACAAATATGTGAGATCAGTTACGTATTTCCTAAACTAAAATACAAACACTTGGCTTCAGCAATGGACAATTTTATTTTCATTAGGCGACTTTAGGTATTTTTATGCTAGTTTCTGTCACAACCTTGATTTGGTTTTGGCAGCATTAGCATAGCCCACTAGCTTTAGCATGCTATTGCTAACCGCGGCAATCAAAAACAAAAATTGCGGAGGTTAAAACTAACTCAGCGATTGAATTCTTCTGGTTCTTAGCTTTAATATGATATACAGTATGCCCATATTCACTTAGATTTAGGTGATAAAAGTTATGTCTTTAAAGCATTGAGAGCCAAAACTGGTATCGGTTCAGTATCGGATATTTATAACCGATACCCAAAATCGTATTTTTTTTCAGTACCGGCTCCGATATCTGATACCAGCACCGGATCAGTGCATCCCTATTTGAGACCGAAGGGGTTTTGGCAAGAGGTCATTATTTTGTCTGACCCGACAAGTAAAGCAGAGGTGCAGTAACAGAACGCGCCAGAAGGGGGCAGTGTGTCGAAGTTGGACAGAAGCACAAAATTGGACGTCAAAGGTTTTTTTTTTAATGCTTTTTGCAGGTACTGTGTTTGGTCACACATCAACACATCTTTATCACTATCACTTTGATGGTTAGGAAATCATAGCTTCACTCCCTGATTTTTGCGAGTGGAAAGAAGCAGCTCCAAGTGCGTTTTTGATGAGAGAACATTGTAACATGGGTAAAAAACTCAATTTTTTTGTTGTTGCTTTTTTTTGCTGTGTTTTCATCCTCATTTGTGTCTCACTTTTGAGGCTTCATTCCAGGTACTTTTAGATTTGGGTGAAATCAAAAAAGGAGAAAATGTGCTTGGTTAAGGCAGGGGTGAAGAGGTAAATATCAGAGCCAGCTTTTACACTCTTGCTGGGTCCGGGACTCGGTGTTCTTACTGTACAAGCTAACTTTCCCTGGAAGTGCACCAGGATGGGCTTCAAGGAGACCAAAAACCACCCTCAAGTGTAAAATGTCAGTACCACATTGAAACGCATTTAAGAACAGAAAAAGTCCTATATTCTTACAAAATCAAAATGGCTGGTTTGGATGTGACACTAAACGGTTGGCGTATTGGAAAAAATCTGTCTCCAATTCAGTCGACTTTCTCCCCATTGTGTTGAAAAGAGAAGACAGAGCTGCCTGCTCGGTAACACAACAGCGCGGGCCTCAGCCGCAGGGGAGGGGGCACACGGCATAAATCACGCTACCAAAACACGCTGCCGGCCCATTCACAAACGAAACCGGAGAAATAAAACATGCTGAGTGTACCAGAGCACAGGCGGATTCGTCATGTTGACTTATAGTCGAGGTTCACCGCTCTAAGTGTCTGAAAGGAGAAGAAATACTGGACCTGCTGCATGGGAACCACAGGGCTGCAGGGAACAATGCTTCATTTTTCAAGATTTCTTGGATCGTGGAAACTTTCCTATTGTCTCGTTTATAAAGTAAAAAGAACTCTGGCTCGCAAAACAAGGAAATCAAGACGAGGCTGCAAGAGTAGCTTTAAATCAGACCAGCAGTCCCCAGGTCCAAACAAGGACTAAACCAGGATGAATCAGGTCTAAACAAAGTCTAAATGATCTATGTAACCACTAGTGAGTCTTGGTTGATAGTCCAAGGGTAAAGGAGCAGGCCACTGTTTTTCCATACTGAGATATGTTCTTACCTGAGCTTAGACGAGTTGATGTGTACCTGTCTGGTCTTTGTGCGTGCCCTCAGTCACACTAAACCACCAAAGATGTTGTTAGCCTTTGGCCTCTCTCAGTGTATAGCTGCAAATGGGGGTGAAGTTGGAAGCATCACTGGTCAAGAAAAGTAATCAGCGTCTCTACTTTCTCCGCAGGTTGAGAAGAGCCAGAGTCCCAGCCTCCGTTATGTGCAACTTCTACAGAGGGACGATAGAGCATCCAGACCAGCTCCATCACTGTGAGGTTCTTCTACAGAGGCACTATAGAGAACATCCTGACCAGCTCCATCACTGTGAGGTTCTTCTACAGACGGACTATAGAGAGCATCCTGACCAGCTCCATCACTGTGTGTCACGGCACCAGCACTGCCTCCTGCCAAAGGAGCCTCCAGTGCATCGTGAGAGCAGCGGAGAAGATCTGTGGAGCCCCTCTCCCCTCTATTAAGGAGATGTACTCCACCCGTCTCATCCACAAAGGGGACCCTTCGCACCATCACACAGTCTCTTCAAGGTTATGCCTTCAGGGAGGAGACTGCGGAATCAACGGGTCAGTTCCAGTCGACTGAGGAACAGTTTTGTACACAGGGCCATCGGGAAACTGAACTCCCTAACCTCCCTCCCACCCCTCTTCCCCCTCCCCCCGCTCCACAATCAAGGATGACAGAAACATAATTTCGAACCATTCACATGGTTTGACAAATAAAAAACTTGATTCTTGAATCTAATGTAGTTGGAAAAGCACTATATAAGTTCAGACCATTTACCATTCCCTTAGTCTTAATGGTGGTTCACATTTGTCTCCCTTCTACTGACCACGTTACCCACAGGTTATAACTGAAGAATTGGTCAAATGTCAAGGACAAATTTCACTAGGGCAACGCAGCACACACTTCATTTTCCCTAAATCTGTTTATGGTTCTGACCTGCTGACCCGTGTAAACCATACAAAGCAAATATGGCAATTTTACAACAACTCTGCCACTAAAACCTGTGGCCACATGTTAATTTTCAGAACTAGACTTTGTTTTCACAGGCGTCCCTTTTGGTAAAACTTAAAACACACAATTTATCACCACATACTATTAAACCGGCTTAATCCGGAGCTGTTTTTTATGCCAACTATAAACCACTTTCTCGCCGCTCTCTGCCGTCACAATGGCCGTTAAAATCACAGAAACCCAATCCTCCGTGCAAATTCACCTTTCATCCTAGTTTGCAACTGCCCGGGCCCATAACGTTACGAGGTGGCTACGACGCTGATTTATAGCTTTTTGCACTTCGAGCGCCGTCACTCCACTGTTCACAGGTTATCGTCGCCATAAAAAACAGACCTAAAGCAATCGCCAGGAATCGCCCGCGGCTCATACCGACGGCGAGGTGTGAACGAGACGGAGAAGTTTATGCATCCGTGCTTTTGTGACTTTCATTGACAGGTATTTAAGCAGGCGCCAATTCGTGCCTTTCGTTTGTGCCATTATTTTGTTGGAGACTGTGAGAATTTAACGACAGGTCCCCCTAACTTTTGGCAGGAGCCCAGACCGGCGCCGGCATCGATATGTTTGATTTACGTCCAGCTTCGTGAATGGCAAACAGGTTTTCCCGAGCTCGCAGATGTGTTAAGGTGAGTTACAGTATAAGCCAGGTAGGATCTTGGCGAAAACACGCTCTGTGACGCACGTTCTGTTTTTGCGGGTGTAATTAAACCATTTGTGGGTTCGATGAAATGTACCGTGCATAATTATGGTCGAGTAAGTTTGTGTTAAGATATTGTCGAATGTGAACAGATGCACTGGTGCCAATAATGTGTCCCAACGCCGCATATCCTGCCATCCATCATCACTTAGGAATTAATCACAGGTTTTGGCGTGTGATGGATAAACATGCAAGTGCGTTGTAACTGGTAACTGGCATTTTCCCACTTGAGAATTACAATTTACGACTTTGGAGTGTTCCAGCTGAATAAACTCGTGTGTAAACAAAACGGCTAATGCTACAACAGTTAGCTGATGAGATGCTAACGTCACATGAACGATTTTCCACAAACATTTCATTCAAAACATGCTCAATTATATTGAAGGCGATGACCAAAAGTAGTGAAGGATTTTACAATATTGGCTATTGGCCAAACTAGCGCAGATAAAAGCCGATATCTCCAGGACGGAAAGGGATAGAGACTTTCGGGATATTGCTATTGCATTGGAAAGAGCGAAGTCAGGGCTTTAAAAACAAGTCCTCCCACAACTCCCTCGGCCTATGGGGAACAGAGAAACCACTTTTTCTAAAACCGATACGAGTACGAGCACTTTGATTTAAGTACTTGCCGATACGAGTATAAGGCATTTTCTTCAACACACTTTTTGAAGTGAATGACGGTTTATAGACTGACTTTTTCACAGCAGATTGGTTTGTAATTAGTTAATTTACTCATTTACATTTCCTTGAGTTCCTCGCCTTTACTTCAGCTCCGTGTACATTTTCTCGTGTGTTTATAGCAACTTATCCAGTAGCTACAGCATTTTGATCATTTTGCTGCAGCTCATTTTCACTAAATATGGACATGCTATATCTCTTCATTTTGGATTTTCTGAGGACTTTTTAGTCACTGGGTTAGTTTCAGATGAATAAGCCCCTGGGCATAAAACGGAGTAAGAATCGCCAGAACTGCTAGCCGCGAGTTAGCAGCTAGTTTAGCAACATTAGCTTGTATCTTGTAAACACTGCAGACTCCACGCTGCAGCACTAACAACATTTAGCTCTGGTTAAATCAGTTCTCAGTTCAGTTCAAGTTCTTTATTCAGCCATGGCGTTATTACAGACACGATAATAACAACAACAACAACAACAACAACAACAACAACAACAACAAAATATTCAATGCTGAATATGAACATGTAAATCCACCACAGACTCTGATTTAGGGAGTGTCGTCTGTAATAAACTCAGCTCTATGTGGAATATTGTATTTCCACTATACAATTCTCCAGTTTGTTGCTATGTTCGCTGCGTCCCGTAGGAGCGCCGGCCACACGTCAAGTGGTATCGGTCTCTGTTATCGGGACCTGATGAATGAGTACGAGTATGAGTGCAAGCGTGTGGTATCAGCCCGATACCCGATAGTGGTATTCCTAAAAATTGGCTAGCTCCAAGTTAGTTAAATACAAGTTTCACTAATCCTCATTCTGTATCTCATTTTGAAGCATAGATCCTGAGAATTGCTGGAAGAAATGTTCCCTGGGAAAGACTCAAGACTAAAGATCACATTTAAGTGCCCTTTCAACCAAAGAGTGCACTGTTTTGGGACCAAATACCGATAAATTTGCACAGTGTTTGAAAAGTAGAACCGTAATATCCAGCTAAGTCACATGACAGGATAACTATAACTGTGCCATTTGAACTTCACCAAAGCCAAGATGTATTTAGTGATCGATAACGATGAATTTTACTTAATGCTTGACCTTTTCCACAGAAATCAGCATTTGACAGCGCTGTATCAATGCCGTGACTCGACTTATTCCCAAATCCCGCTGTTTACAGAACCGCCTGCTCCTCAAGGGCTTTCTGGTCGCCATCCACACTCGAAGTATAAAAAAAATCGCATTTTCGAGAGGAGTGGATGCACCGACTCCGAGCCAAGGTTTTGTACAATGAACAGATACCGGCCGCCTCTGCCAAAGCTAAAAGGCGCATTTGAAAACAGCAACGAGGAAACCCAGCCAAAGGTAGGAGATCGTTAGAGAATTGGAGAAGTCAAAGCAACATTTTCGAACGGGGCTTGGGGGCTTCGCTTTGGCCGCGCCTCACCTGCCAAGTCCAGTTTATTTCGACAAGCGACGCAGAAAGTGGTGACTAACCTCCAGTTTCAGGGATCAGACGGTGAGAGCGAAGCAAGAGCGTGTGCAATAATAAAAGAGCGGCCTCGCGACGGGAAATTCAAACCTGGTGGGCATTCAAGACACCGAGAAAAGGGCAGCACGTAATTCAACTTCACGTCTATTTTGGCCAACCCCGGTGATCTCGTAATGTGCCCGCGTCGGCATCGATTTGGGGTGATCCGACCGCTGTTTTCGCCGGCCAGACTCAATCGCTTTCGAAGCCAGAAGAAGTGGGTTCTATTAGGCTTGTCCCGATTACAAAATTCAAAGTCTGATATATTTATTCAGAAGCATCGAATTACATACATGGAATGACGTCCTTTGAAACATACTTTATTGCAATTTCGAATAACATCTACTACCATAAAAGTTTCATGTTTTATAGTTAAGTTTGCATTTAACGAGTTGGATAAAAGCCAAATGGAAAAGGCCTCAGGACTTTGCTTGAAAGTATTGCAGTCGACTTATTGCATGTTATTAAAACTGTGGCTTTTAGGTCAGCGTTAGCCTATATCTCGTACAGTTTTTTTTAGAAAGACAACAATTTTCTGCTTTAAGGTTAGTCAGATCTATCTACTAACCTCCTAAACCCCACCTTTCTTGTCCGGAGCTCACAGCCTATAGGCCCCATTTAAAGACCTACAAAACTAATCTAAGCTTCTTTCTCGTAATGATTGTCACGTTTTCGTCCTTTTTGGTTGTTTTCCTCACATTTTTCTTGCTTTTTGACATGTTTTGGTCACATTTTTATGGGTTGATCACAGTAACATCACACACACAATAAAAGGAAAAAGCAGTAAAAATAATGTGGCAAAAATGTGACAAAAAACGACGAACACTTGATAACAAAAACAAAGAAGAAGCTTAGATGAGTGTTGTAGGTCTTAGCTTTCAAATGAGGCGTTACACTGGCCTATAGGCTTTAACCTCCGAGAGTCAAGAAGCTTTTAGATTTGGGTAAAACTGGAGAAAATGTGCTCGGTTAAGAGGTCGTTTCTCTACAGATTTACAGCCAGGTAACACTTTATAGTTGTGAAGACTCTCATTCATCCAGGGAATATCTGTAGTAGAAAAGGTTAAGTCATCAACTGGACTGGGTTTTGGTCAAGTTGAGGACTTTTCGCTTCTAGTCACAGAGGCTTTTATGACCTAAGAGCGAAGACGAAGCTTCTGTGTCTAGCAGCGAAACGTCCTCAACATGACCAAAACCCAGTCCAGTTGATGATTTAACCTTTTCTACTATGGAACAGTTTATAATAACTACACCTTATTTAGCCTTAATAAATAATGAATTAACAATTCCTACACTCAATAACTACTTAAAGTTAATACCTAACTCATAATGAATGGTTCGTCACTTATTCATTATCAAGTAGTTATTAAGGGTTAGTCACACTTAACTAATGAATTGTTCATGATGAATTAAGTGTTAACTCATCATCTATTAAGGCTAAATAAGGTGTCATTATTATAAAGTGTTGCCGAAATGTTCTAAACACATTGTGACAACATCTCTTAAAGTCAAAATCATTAGCGACCAAAGTTTCCAGTCTTATATTTAATATTTTGACAGATTTTTCAATTGCTTGTTAAGCTTTGAGCATGATTTGATGTTCTAATTACTTTATTCAAAGACTAAACACGACCCCGTAACTCCTCTGAAACACAATAAATACATTGTCCATTATGTGACAAAAATAAAGCCATACATTTGAACCTGGTCACCACCGATAGCCAATTATAGCCATCTTTATCGATTCCTCTACACTGTTTCATCTTAACAGGTAACATATGTCTTGCCCAAGGATAGAACTACAATATAACCACCAATCTTTGAGTCGGGAAACAACCATCTGTGCCTTCTGAGCTACTGCGGCCCAAATCTAATTCCATGTTCGATAAAATCTGCGCTGAAACCATTACCAAAAACAATGTACTCTAAGCCAATCAAAACTTGGCAAACCGCAGCTGCTCTCAGTGACTTTGTCCAACTATGACCTCACAGAAAACCCTTCTCCTCCATACGCTCGCTTTAGTTCTTAAAGTACAAAGACTGCAATCAACCGTAACACTGACCAGATCCCACCAAAGGCAGCGCTGATTGGAGCTCAAAGAGTAATCCCCATATTCGCATGTCGACCGGTTTTGGTAACATGATTGCAATGACGCAGTGGTTCGGCGTCATTATTAAGCAAAGCGTGTTTAAGCAGGGGTATAGGCAAGGTTGCAGGGTGTCGGGCAAACGTTTTCACACTCAAACAATAGTGACCACGGACTCTTGTCTCCTTATTCAGGGACTTCTTGTGGTCATGTGATCTGACGTGACATTCCAGACACACCACTGGGTAAATAGTTCCTTACAGATCCTCACAGCCAAACCATCAACGCAGAGTCGCAATAAAAAGCGCACAAAAATATCGCTAAAGAGAATCTGTTTTTTTTCTTTCTTTCTGAGATCAGCTTGAGGCCACACAAACGTTTTTTCCATTTATTCCCCCTTTTTATGTCCGTCGCTCTCTGTGAGTGGCATCAGTTCGGGCTGCTGTTTTATGATGCAGACTTTGACTGCTCCGACTCCCTCCTGCCTTCAGCGGACACTCAGCCACACTCTGCCCCGCTGTACAGTCTAGGTTTATAGCTAACCGCTGCCCCCGGTGTCTGTGAGCTGTCCCTGGGAGACTATAGCAAAAAATCAGCCATAAGCACTGACAGCCTCTGGTTATCTCTCTCTGCTCAATACAGCTTTATCCAGTCTGTGTTTTCAAGGTGAGAACATCCAGCCATGTGAATAAATACGTCCATAGCCGAGCTGCTAACCGTGAAAACAAGTATTGTGCACTAATAACGCCAATAAAGCCGGTAACTATACAAAGCAGCCTTTGAGATGATCACACACTGAGCCGGGCTTGACGCATTTGTGGTTTATTGTGAACTTTTCAGCAATGAGCTGTAGGCGACAAGCTAACGGGGCTAACCTGGAATAACCATTGTCCACAGACACAAATAATCGTCCTTTATTCGGACGTATGGGCTGGATATGTGCTTGCGTAGACCATGGGTATAGCTATAGGTAAAGATCCAAATGACATGGCAGTAGCAAAGAGGGACTAGTTAGCCCCAAAACAGCAGTTATTTTTCAGTCAAGAGCTCCTTCCTACGCTTCAGAACGTCTCAATCAATCAATGGTTTTGCAAAGCCCAATATCACGACAGGAGCCGCCACACAGGGCTGTACTGGACATTAATCCAATAAAACAGAACAGAAAAGAAGTTTTTGGGAGAGGTAAGGTGAATAAGGTGAATTGTATTCATTGGATCTTAAAGGAGAGTCTCTAATGAGATTATTCAAAGGAATTGACAGTAAATCAGTATTATCAAAGTTTAATAACAAGTGTTTAGATCACTATTGGGTATAATTCTCAAAGTCATCTTGAGGACCAAGAGATACATGTTCATGGGCCAGATTTTGCCTCTGGGACTGACATTGCTGGGGTAGTTTAACAGTTACTGGAAGGAAAAAAAAATATTATACCAGGCTTTAAGGCTCAGAAAACTCCATTTTGAAAGACTATTCCCTGGTAATAATCAACACTGACACAAGCAGCAAGAAAATCAGGGATGAACTACTTTCCTCATACATTATATATAAATTAGAAAACCCGATTTCTCAATGCTACTTGTGCAAACGCCTTAAAAATAAACTAAAGCTTCATGTTTTTCATCTTTTCAATCTGTAACCTTTGGAGCCAGCAGGAAGTGTTACAGAGAGCGTGCCGTGCCGCTCGAGCAGGAGATAACGCCGGCGAAAAACAAAGCCACAATAAACCCACGTCCAGCCCGCATCTTTATCGGAGATGATCTTTTCGAGCTCTTATTTTAAACTTTTTTAAACAGCCTCATTGTCTCCGCGAAACAGGGAAAGAAAGCGCTGACCAGGATAACACTGGGCAGGTCCACCCTTCTTTATGTGGCCCTATTTGCACTGGCAAGTGTCCAAGAGCGCAAAAAAGAAAAAAAAGAAAAGTGGTCCAGAAAGTTCATAAATCCGCACGCAAGGTTGTAGGAGGAAGAGAGATAGGAAAACGTTCAAGCTTTCAAAGGATAAACGAGTCTTATGTAATGCTTTGCTTGTGAGAAGATGCTGCACATGTTTTGATCACATGTTACAAAAGCAGAGGAGAAGGAAGTAACTCGGTGCCAGGAATGTTGTTTCTAAACGATGCCAGGTCAAACAGCGCATAGTGGTTAAGTAGTGGTTGAGTGTTCATTACAAGAACTAGGTTTGTCTCATTCCTTAAACGTCAGGATAGAAGATTTCAAGTGCAGTTTTGCAAAGGAAGGTTCATTATATCAAATAAAGAAGCTTCAATCCTCAAATTTACTTCAATGCTGATCTGTAGTAGTTTTGACTTGACAACTGACGCACTCTAATCTGTATTTCCTGGATTTCATTGTGTAATAGATGGAACTCAAATCAGTTCTGTGCTCAATGAGAGTTCGTCGTCGATTAGTTTGCATGACTCTGCAAAGGATATGGTACTGAATGAATGAATTGTGCAAAAAATAATGCCTTAAAGGGACTATAAGGAGTTTAAAAATGTTAAAATTAAGTATTTTCCTCCCCCTACATGTTCCAGCCATGTCCTAATGCTTAGAATGAGCTCAGACCTGTTCACCACAACTGCCTCTAAAATCCTGTATGGACACTCAAAAATGTGTCACTTCGGCCCAAATTGCCGTCATGCACGAGTTAATATAGAAGGTGCAGTTACACATATGCCCTGAGGTGGCAGTAGTGAGTATTAAATGGCGAACTTGCTTCCAGTCCCTTTAAAGGTCCTATATCATGCAAAATCTACTTTTTGAAGCTTTTGACCATGTTGTTATGCTATTTCCTTATCAAAAACCCCCCTAGTGTAGCTTTCGGCTTTATTCACGCAGTTGGAAAACGCCAGACTTGTTCCACTGTGACGTCAGAAAGGAATGGCTCGACGTCTGTAATGTAATGGCTTACGGCCTGATTTTAATTTGTAAAACAGCTTTTTCATTATTTCTGTTGTAAGAAGAAGAAAAAAAAAGGAAGTGCCCAAGGCGTCGGCGCTGCCCCTGCACAGAAAACAAACGCACCCCCTGAGCGACTAAACAGATGTCATGTTTGCACTGAAAGTTGTGAAGAAGGAGCTCTTTCTAACCTACGCTGGACACGCCTGTTCTTTTTCCTTACTTCACGATAATGTCGACGAGAGGTGCAGGACTTTAATCCTAAAGAAGAGGACACGCCAGAAGTTGGAATTTCTCTCCGTCATCCATCGACTATCAGCCGAAATAGTGTTTTTCTGTGACCGTCACTTCACTGATGGATGTTTGGTGAACCTTCGCCAGAATCAAAGTGGATTAACTTTTATAACCAACCCGAGTCCCACAATAAAAACACCCGATGGAGAGCTGTGAGTCAATTAGCTCGTGTGCTTGTGTGTGTTAGTAATTTATGAAGCTGTCTTGCAGATGTCGACTCCTTACAACTGCATCATGAAGCAACTTCACTTTTTGCTGTGGTATTTATATTTCTACCACTGCTTAAGTTGCATGAGCGGAGAGAGGGGGCGGAGCTTTGTCTTCCGGGTTAGAAAAAACCCTCCAGAAAATACTTATATTTATCACAAAAATGAGTGCTCCATAGTGGTAGTGGTACAATATATCAAATCAATGCATATACTTACTTTGGAATGGCTAAAATAGCATGATGCAGATCCTTTAAATATCCATAAAAAGAAACAAAAAAAACAAAAACATTGGATATGGTTTGAACAGGCAGTCTTTGGAAATAGTGACATTGTTTGACTTTTTTTTACTCCTAAGTCATAAATAAGGTCGACATTGAATTTCTGCATTTGTGACATTAAAAGCATTGAACACGACTTATGACTGTATTTGTGATTTGTTCATATCCACCATTTCATTTTGCAGAAAGTTTTGATGGCTCATGTAATCCGACGGACTTCACATTTGCTTAGAAAACGACCACCGCAGAAAGCTCGGATTACTCAAACATGCGTGGAAGGAACACAAGTTGTTTTGGATAATGACCATAGTGTAAGCTCAGAAGTCAATTTGGCGTAATGTCGCCTTTAAATTACCTACACGGTTGTGGTTTAGTCGAAAACGAAAGGCGCGCACACACAACACAGGGAGGTCAGGACTTTCCAGTTTGGTCGGCTGCTTCACGCCCTCACAAAGCAGGGCAAACGCTACAGGCTACAGTGAAGTAAATGAGGGCAATAAAAAGGCAGCTACTGGGGCCGGAATCAAGACATTTCCCGACGACAGCGAGACTCGGCCTGTCAATCATTCACGCAGATAACGCCAATGTCCACAACACGGGAGAAAGAAGAACTGAAGTTAATGGAGAGTTAGTGGAAAGAGTAAGAAGTGTTTGAAAAAGGCAGCTGGAACATTTTACTGCTGTCCAAACCAAACAAAATGTGTCTATTGGTCATTGCTATAAAATGCTTTCAAATCACAAAGACACTGAGTCAGTTCTAGCACCACGAGTTGTGTCCTTAGGCAAGACACTTCACCTTGTCTGTGTGAATGTAGCGTGTGAGAGAGAGTGGTTGGTCAGAGGTTCAGTTTACCCTGGGCCTTTCTCCTCGTGTAGACCTGAACCCTTAAAGGAACAGGCCACCGTTTTTCCATACTGAGATATGTTCTTACCTGAGCTTAGACGAGTTGATGCGTACCTGTGTGGTCTTTGTGCATGCGCTCAGTCGCGAAAAACCCCCCAAAGATGTTGTTAGCATTTGAACTCTCCCAGTACATTCCTAGAGCTCCTAACGGGGGTGAAGTTGGAAGCTACCAAGCTCTTCCACGGGCAGAAAGACCAGACAGGTACGTATCAACTCGTCTAAGCTCAGGCAAGAACATATCACAGAATGGAAGAACTGTGCGCCCTCAGTCACGCAAAAAGACCAAAGATGTTGTTAGCATTTGGCCTCTCCCAACATGTTCCTATAGCTCCAAACTCCAAAGTTAGAAGCGACCAAGCTCTTCCACGGGCCAGACAGGTGCACATCAACTCGTCTAAGCTCAGGTAAGAACATATATGGAAAAACAGTGGCCTGTTCCCATAAAGGAACAGCTAAAAAGACCTGCAAAAAGACCAAAGATGTTGTTAGCATTTAGCTTCTCATCTCCTCTATGGAGCCAAACGGGGGTGAAGCTAGAAGCGACCAAGCTCTTCCACGTTTCCCCTCTTTAAATACGGTTAGTAGTTACACAATCCAAGAATAGTTACACAAAATTAAACATTTTCTAAGCTGATAAAAAGAGGTACTATTTTGTGAGGCGTAATAACACCAAAGGAGCACTTTGACTTCGGTCCATAGAGGGGAGGAGGAGACACATTGACCAACGCAAAGTCAGGAAAGACGCCCAGTGCCCGGTTCTAACTTTAAGTAAACAAAATGTATATGTTAGTTTTGCTTTGCGCTTTCTACATGACAAAAGTCAATCAAGTGCTTCACTAGGGACAATTTTTTTTATTCTCTCTAAACTCGGCTGTGGTAAGCTATGTAGTATGAAGCTACATCTGCCCTTGAGGCCGACTGACAGAAGCGCGGCCGCACACATCTGCAGCAACTGCCCTTTCGACCACCAACCACTCACTCACTCACACAGGCAGCTGGTTTTCCCTCATGATCTCCTTGCTTATCCATTCTTAGCTCCTGAGGCTTGACAATTATGGGCGGTAGTGGCACAACAACCAAAGCACAAGGCCAAAATACTGACTGAATCTCTTTAGATAGAACAGTACAAACATGTAAAAATGATATTGCATTTTGAAGCAACAATCAACACCCCAGCATCATTCTTGCTTCAGTTTTCTACTATTTTCAAAAGCTCCATGTAAAGCTATACTTCTATTACACTATTATCATATCTCGGCCTTTCCCCGCACAGTTGATGCAAGTTTAATTTTAGTCCGTAATTGTTTTCGCTTGTGAAAACCTGTCATGTGCGCGCTGGCGGCTCACATTTCTGACATCCCATTCGTCTCCTTCGAGAAAACAGCTGGACGCCATTATTAGCGTTTGATCTCGGCGCGCACAAATCGTTAGCCGCTAATTTTATCCCCGCACTTCACAAAAAGGCATTTATCAAGAGCGGCCCGTGAAGTCCGACGTCCCGTTTTATCCCCCCCCCTCCCCATGTGTCGCCTGATTCGGATTCGAGGAACAACTTGGGGAAGTGCGGAGGAGACGAGTATGAAATGTAAACAGTGTAGCTAATGGAGGACTGCTGTTGTTTTGGAGGGGGGGGGGGGAATAAATGGATGTATGCTCGCAGAGGGAGGGGTCACCGGGTGCCGCTGGGGAGCTGTGGGTGGGCAGCTCCAGTCTGGGTGGGCAACACGGCGGTGTATGAGCATCGCGCTGAGTCAGAGTGAGTCAGAAAGAGTCGTTCAGGGGACGAGATTATTGCCTCTTTTGTGTTGATTTAAGAAGAAGTTATGGTCAGATACTGTTGGTTAAGTATGACTCCAGTATAAACAAATGGTCAGTGAAATTGAAAGCATGTGCTGTGGAAAATACTTAAAGTGCTTATGACACAATAGACACAATTTTGTGATGATTATAGTTTCCTTATTGGACACCGACAGGAAGTGACATAGAAGAAGGCAAATAATTTTAAACTGCTGCCATGCCGACCAAGTCAATGGGAAATGAGCAGCTTAAAAACGCAACTGATGAACTTGCAACTTATCCATCTAAATAAGTAATATTTTCAAAAGCATTAAAACTTGTCATATGCTTTACAGCAGTACTAAGTAACTGTTCCCCCTAGAGGCCATAAGCGCAACTGCAGGTGTAGTAGCAAGTTACGATTTTTTAATTTATTAATTGTCTTGGAGAGTAAATACTACGCTGACGGGAAAGGCGAAGGGAGAGAGGGTTACTGTGCATCCAATTATACAATGGAAATTTTTTTTTTGCACTCAAACTTGGCTGTAAATACTGTTTAAAGTGACGTTAGCCCGCAGTTAGCTTTGCCCGTTAGCATGTTAGCTTCTCCCTCGTGATTCCATTAGTGTGTATTGCTTTCTCCGGACCGGTGGCAGTCAAGTTGCAAACATGGTTTTCTGGCCAGAGACACCAGGGGGAGATGAAAGACCCTCCAATCATCCCATAAACACTTGTATTACCCGCACAGGGACTGAGGAAAGGATTAATTAAGGTAAACACGTTACTTAGTACTGCTTTAAAGGTGCATTATGTAACTTTTTATTCAGAAAAAAGTGTATACGGTGGTCCCTCACTATAACGCAGTTCACCTTTCGAGGTCTCGCTCTTTCGCGGATATATCTTTAGCACAATTTTGCATGCTTTTTTACAGCATTTAAACGCCATACGCGCACTGTGTTCTGCATTCTGATTGGCTAATCGTAGAGTGAGCCTCCTCCCTGTCAGTGCACGCAGCCTTAAAACATATATACTAGTTGTAAAAAACATAAAGCTGACCACTTCGCGGATTTCGTTTATTGCGGGTTATTTTTAGAACATGACCCCCGCGAAAAACGAGAGACAACTGTACTTAAATAAATGTACTTTCTAACTGACCTCAAGTCATTATATGAGACCTAATCAGTGGAAGATTGAATATTGTGTAATAATATTGCGATTATGACTACATATTTCAACACAATACATTCCAGTAGATTTATAAGACATTTTCCCATAAACTTTTGTCAAAACAAGACGTAAAATAAAAGCTTAATTTGGACTTAAACAAGCTAAAATGTTGGTTCTTCGTTAGTATGTTGTGGCAGATTCCCAAAAATATGTGCTTTTGCTTCATTCACTGAGGTTTGCGTAATCCTGTTTACTTTGATCATGTATTCACAAATTCTTCAAGCCCGTAGCCCATCACTGAACCTGTTTTATGTCCACTTTGGCAGAAATTCTAACGCTAATTGTTATCAGAAACACTAAAAACCAGCAACAACAAAAGGTCATTTCCAAGAATGTCCGGCCCCAACCGAAAATCAAACCTTTTCTTGGACTTACTTCACCAGGAACGGAATGAAACGCAAAACCAACACGAGGTGACATCAGTCTTTCTCAGTTGCCAACGTTGTTCTCAGCATGTGTTTTGTTACAGTATTCCTCGTATGACACCGAGCTGCCTCCGAGCTCTTCCGTCGAGCTGCAGATTAAAAGACTCGGACGCACTTCCGTTTGCGCTACTGTTTGATCGCACCCTTTCAAGCTTCAAGAAGCCTTTGGGAAATCGAGCAAAATCTGCAAACCGGGCCAATGAGAATCTTTCTTCTGAGTATTCTACCTCTTTAGCCGAGAATAGTGTCAGCTTTGATAACCTCTGACACGTCTACGTACTAAACAAACAGAGTGGTAGCAGGTTCACACGCGGATTTGTCAGGATACGTATTGGTATTTCAGGACAATCGTTAAACAGTGGCCGATGCTTTACCGGAATATCAGTCTTTCTAATGGGCCAGGTGCCAGTTCTGCTATCTCTAAAACCAAGTTACTCAACAACAAGGAAGAAAAACACATGCGACATTTTCTGCGACCTTATCACGATGTGGTACTTGGTGATAGCAAAAGTCTGCTAGAGGGTTGGTTTAAAGTGGACATATCCTGCGAAAATCGACTTTCTTGAGGTTTAAACCATGTGACCTGAGTAGTGGAGGGGTTGGAGCGCCTGAATGATCCTGGAGCTCTGTTGTCGGGGGCTTCGTGCCCCTGGTAGGGTCTCCCAAGGCCAACAGGTCCTATAGGTGACGGGTCTGACAGAGAGCGGTTCAGAAGCCCCTTATGAGAGACCACCAGGCCCGGTTAGAACCATGAGGCCGTCCTTCTGTGGACCCACCACCTGCAGGAGGAGCCATAAGAGGCCGGTGCAATGTGATTTACGATCCGGCAACGGAAAAGTGGAAGAAAATGAATGGATGTTTCTTCTTCTATGGTGTCAGCGCCTCGTTCTGTACTTCCTGATTATAATTTCATTGTTCAAACCACAAAAACATTATCAATTTTGTGCTCGAAGAGTTTACCACGCACTGCTGGAGCTGCAAACCACGCCGCATCCAACCTGGAAGATTGTTTTGTTTTTGTTTTTTTCCTATAGCTGCCAGCAGGAGGAGCCCCAGTCAAGATCTTCACCAGCTCTTTCACCTGCATTATTGCTACAGAGACATATTTGCAAATTATAAAACCTAAAGGCTCCATATGCAGGACATGCCCACTTTTAAATGGTAAAGTTGGGTCAAAGCTACTAAAACCAATAGACCTATAGCTGTAGCAGGCAAATAAATGACAGTATGTGCAGATTGCTTGCATTTGACACTAGGGCTGTGCAGCTAATCGCAATTCGATTTCGATTATTACACTTCACGATTACAAAATTAGCATAATCAAAAAATGATTAAGAAATGTTTTTTTTTGTTTTTTTTGCAAAGCAGACGCATTATTTCCGGCCGCTGGGATTATATTCCCTTCGCATTTCAGGTGCCATGGCTCATGCTTTTGCCCGACATAAGGTGTGAGGGCTGGCCAGCAGGGGGCAGGTGTGAAACAGAGACCTCTCCTTAGTCAAAGCATACTTGAAATCATTGTTCAGAAAACAGAAAATACTCAGCATTGTTTTTGATAAATAAACACATAAAATAAAGTTGGACGTTTTTTTAAAAGGCAACAAAAAATCATTTGATTAATCATGATGTCAATTATGACTAATATACTCGTGATTATTACTTTTTCAATAATCGAGCAGCCCTATTTGACACTGTTCATCAAATAAACTATTTCTGGATATATCAAAAACTTGCATTTGCCAGATGTTGAGTCATACCGTTTCACACTGCATCTTTTTATTCAAGTTTCCAAATCATCATGACTCATCCAGATCTTTATCAAAGCTAAAATGTCTTCTCAACATATAACATTACCTCAGTGTCAGTGAGCCAGCAGCCCAATTCTTTAAAAAGACAAAACGTCTAAGAGCAAACGACAACATTATTTCAAGGTAATGGTCCGAAAAAAGGTTGTGACGGGCCCGTGATTTCACTGCAGTTCCCAGGACCTTTCCTCGACTACAACTTTCCATTCAGTATTTGTAAAATCAAGCCAAATCGAGAAGCTGATCCATGTATTTACAGGTGACCTGTGCTCATACGTGTCAAAGAAACTGTTTTGATCCTCGTTCTTTTGTTTCATTACTCCAAAGATAAAGCTGGAGAGGTAAAAGGTCACGAGTTGGACACTGTACAAGAACACCACGTTTGGTGGAGTTTTGGAAGCAGTAATTTTCACGCTGAAATCCAAATGTGAGTGAAACACGCTGCTCAATGATGCAGTTCTATTCAAAGGAAACGATAAGGCAAGGCACGTTTATTTGCAGAGTGCAATTTTGCATTAAAAAAATATTTAAAAGTGTGCTACGTAAAATGACACTCAGAAGGCAAATACATTTGATAAAACGTAAATAATCAATAGAATAATAATAAGTGAATATACACAGTGAGTATAGACACAATTCACATTATTCCGCCATGAATTGTGCCCGCCCCTTTTCTCCAATCCAGTCAGTTAACATGGGACTGGAGAAGTCCACATAAAATCAGTTACTACAGAAAACAAAGCGCAGAGAAACGTTGCAGTGTTGACTTGTTGGTGCAAGTTGGACATTTTACACAAATAAATCTACTAAACCTAACATTTTAGCGGTGAACATTTTCCCTTGTTCTCCGTTTAAATGAACGGGCTTTACGCTCGACCGGAAGTGTCAGGACAACGGAAGTGCAGAGATGAGGCAAAAAGGGGCAAAAGTGGGCGGGGCAGAATGAGGTGAATAGCTTCAGGTGGGTGGTCGGCGGGTGATGCCTGCAGGTGCAGGTATCGTACCCGCACCTGAGGGCCCATGGCAGTCGTCCCACCCGCCCTCGCACCCCTGTCAGGCGCATACCCTCCAGGCCATCAGCATTCACTTTCTGTAGGCTCTTTTTGAATTTTGCTTTATTTTTATTTTTTTACTACATTGAGTTTTCAGCCAATACGTTTGTTAAGTGTGACGTCACCACTTCCGCTTCCGGGTCCTAGCAGACCGGCAAATATGCGAGAAAATAACATAAAAACTCTTAAAAACAACCATCAATAATTCTGAAACTCAACAGAGAGTTACTGAACCTACTTATTTCTCAGGCTCATCAGCCAAAAATGCCGCACCGACTGCTAAAAAAGTATTATTTACTACTTCGGGGGTTAGCGTAGCTGCTGCGCTGTTAGCATTTATCTCCGCTAACCCGGATGTACCGATTTTGGTATATATGACTTTTATAGCAGTAGGTGCAGCATTTTTGGCTAATGGGCCTGATAAACAAGTATGTTCAGCACCTCTCTGTTGAGTTTCAGAAATATTGATTCTGGTACTAAAGAGTTTTTTGTAGTTTCTCGCACATCTGCCGACCCGGAAGTAGAGCTGTGACGTCACCACTTAACAAAAGTATAAACTCGCAGCATTCACTGGCTTGAAGATCTTTTCTTGTTTGCCAAAATTCCCTTTTTCAATTTCAGGGGAAAAAAAAGGTATCTGCTACTGACACTGATGACATTTTGCAACATTTAGTAAATCTAAATAATGAAGGATTCAGTTTCTGTGCCTGTTGTGTTGTGACTTCTCAGCCTCTCGTTCCCAGGCTGAGACCCAGAACAGTCTCAGCCTGGGAACGGTGTAAACGCTGGCACCGAGAGTCTGTCAGAAAGACTCATTGTTTCACTGCATTCGATTCTCACACTCCTCCACTGAGGAAGCAACATTTGATTCTACGGTAACTGTTGCTTTTCTATCAGCTCAGGCGCTTTCAAACTTCAGCCGGGGGATATTTTAGATGAAGTTACGGGAACATAGAATTTACAGCCTTGTCAGGACAAAGACAGATGGACTAAGACCAGGCAGACTTGCCAACCTCACACGTGTTGTGGAAGATTCTTCAAAGTCACACAAATAAATACAAATAAATGTAACTGACGAAAACCAAATTAGAAGTGATGGCTAAACTAAGGCAAAAAATGTCCAGATGTTTTTTTCAGTGAAGATGAAATGCGCTAAAAACTGAGGTTACTACAAATGCAAAACAGGTGGGCAATACGGGGGCGCCATTTTAAAAGAAAAATATTATTATTGAAAATGTTACTTTCCGCTTTCAATAACAAATACTTCAGTACTTTCACTTAAGCCATAATTTGACAGAGAAACTGTTACTTTTATTGGAGAAACGTTCGACCAGTAGTATAAATGCAGACGTCATACAAGGGGGCGTGGCCTATTTGGGGGGTAAGAAAACCTCTAATGGCAATCACTCTTTTGAGCCGTTTTCTGTTGGACTAAAACATAATCATCACACACAAACACAGTCGAGCCACAATCGAGTCCATGTGGATGTTTTTTTTTTACAGTAAATTCTTCAGAAGAAGCGAAAAACAACACTTGCTGCTAACGTTAGCATATGTAGCATGAAGCTAATGTAGCTTCAAGGTTAGCATTGTCAGTTTTTGAAGTATTTATGGGCTGTAGAACCAGTTTGCTCCTCTCCATGTCTCCAATTTATCTAGTAGAAAAGTATATTAATTATTCAGCATTTGTTTATGGTGGGAAATCTATCTATCTGTATCCATCTATCTATCTGTATCCATCTGTATCTATCTATCTATCTATCTATCTATCTATCTGTCTGTCTGTCTGTCTGTCTGTCTGTCTGTCTGTCTGTCTGTCTGTCTGTCTGTCTGTCTGTCTGTCTGTCTGTCTGTCTGTCTGTCTGTCTGTCTGTCTGTCTGTCTGTCTGTCTGTGTGTGTGTGTGTGTGTGTGTGTGTGTGTGTGTGTGTGTGTGTGTGTGTGTGTGTGTGTGTGTGTGTGTGTGTGTGTGTGTGTGTGTGTGTGTGTGTGTGTGTGTGTGTGTGTGTGTGTGTGTGTGTGTGTGTGTGTGTGTATGTATGTATGTATGTATGTATGTATGTATGTATGTATCTATCTATCTATCTATCTATCTATCTATCTATCTATCTATCTATCTATCTATCTATCTACCTATCTATCTCTGTCTATCTATCTATCTCTGTCTATATCTGTCTATATCTGTCTAACATCTATCTGTATGTATCCATCTATCTTTTCGTATCTTTAGCCGACAAATCTTAGAGGAAATTATCGTCTTGACTAAAACTAAATGACATTTTTGATTCCAGACTGAGCCTAAAACTACTTTTAAATACGTTGTCAAAGTGAGCAGCTCCTACTGAGGACTGGCTGTTATTGGCCTGGCTCCAGCGAAGCCTGCCCCGTCTCTACCCTCTGAAACGACCTGTGCGCCGCTCGGAGGACTCGCTTTCTCCTGATTAAACCCACGTGTGGCAAACGGGGGATTCGTGGAAAGACGGACGAAGCGGGACGGACGCGATCCTGGACGCGGCGTCGTAGGAGGCTACAGCGCTGAGCTCACCCCCCATCACACCACATCTCCACACGTTATATCAAAGCACATGTGTTCCCCGCCAACCCTCCAGTGGGCCGTTCTACCATTAGTGTTTCATTACCCCCGCAAAAAAAAGCCTCACAAAGCCATGCGTCGCTTCGCAAAGCTCGTAAACGTTCACAAACAGGTACTAAAACAAAATGCCATCGCCTGAAAACAGAGCTCACGTTTATCAAAGGGCAGAGAAAACCTAAAAAGCGGGTCTGTGAGTTATTACAATAGCTGGGTTTAGGTGCATTGTGTCCAGATTGTCGTGACGTAATAGGACTTCAGGACTTTTTTTTTTGTAGCTTGTGGTTTGTCGTGTTTATGAAAGACAATGCCAAAAGCGCAGAGACAAATCAGAGCATATTGAATTTCTTAAGATTTGCAAACATCTCATCAAACAGAGGGAAGAGAGTTGGACATATCAGGCAACAACGTGGATTCACCTACATCATGAAAACTCGGATTCTTCCTGTTTAGAATTCTGCCTTTCCACTGAGCTATGACAGAAACTGAGACAATGGAACACAAACACATGGACAAAAATGAAAGAAAGATTGTCCCTTGTGAAGCGCATTGAGCGACTTGTGTCTTCTGAAAATCCCCTTTCTTTTCCCTGCGTGAACTGGGAGAGACTGAATGGGAGCCTTGGTTATCGGTGTGAAAACAGGATATCGGAGTTCCCGTGTCTTTAGGAAGTGTGTGCCTGACTCCAGCTGCAGCAGAGGCGTTCTCTGTCTCTGTTTACTCTGTCAATATGGACACAGAGCGCTGATAAACACTATCTTTGAGATGGGGGGGTGATTGATTTAAGACTTTTGCAGCAGCAGTGGTCACATAGAGCTTACTCATTCACAAAGGTAACGTGTGAAGTGCTTTGCCCAAGGGCACGGCGACACTATGACCCTACTGGAGCTGGATTCCCACTTCCAACAACAGCAGAGTTTGGTAGAGTCAAAGTGTTTACTCAAGGATACGCTGCTTTAACTAGAGATGCACCGATGCAGCGTTTTTGTACTGGTGGTTTGAATATCTGCCGATATCCGATATTAACAGATACCGCGAGACTGTCTTAAAAGTAGCTGCTATTAATATTAGCTATGAATAACAATGGGAAACATTACACAAGGATCGCTGGACTTTTCTACACTAAATATCCTTGGGAATAAGACAGGCTATTATTGCACATTAAAGCAGAACTAAGTACAGAACTAAGAACTAAGTACAGTACAGTACAGAACTAAGTAAGTACAGTACAGAACTAAGTACAGTACAGTACAGAACTAAGTAAGTACAGTACAGAACTAAGTACAGTCATGCCCCTAGAGGCCGTAAGTGCTACTGCAGGTGTCGTAGCATGTTCCGTTTTTTTACTCATTAATTGTCCGTGAGAGTAAATACTACACTGACAGAAAAGACAAAGGGAGAGAGGGATATTGTACATCCAATTACACAACGGAGATCATTTTTTTCACTCAAACTTGGCTGTAAATACTGTTTAAGTGGCGCTAGCCCACAGTTAGCTTTGCCCTTTAGCCTGTTAGCTTCTTCTTCGTGATTCCATTAGTCTGTATTGGGGCCTCCGGGTCGGAGCAGGGAAAGCTTCAAATAAAGTTTTCTGGCCAGAGACACCAGGGGGAGATGAAAGACCCCCAATCCTCCCATTAACACTTGTATTACCCCCAGAGGGACTACGGAAAGGATTTATTAAGTTGACGTTAGCATTAACACGCCGCCGCTAGCATGATGCAGCAGGCATTTTGAGCTTCGATCAAAAACGCATTTGTAGAGGTTAAAACTAACTCAGAAAATGAATTCTTCTAAGCTTCAAAATGACAAGCAGCATGTCCATATTCTCTGGGATTTAGTCAGTGAAAGTTGTGTTTTTAAAGCAGTGAGAGCCAAAACATCCATCGGTTTGGTATTGGATGTTTGTAGCCGACACCTGATATTGTTTTAGCTAGCTTTAACATAACTTTACTCAAGTAGAAGTAGTGACGCACATAATTACACAAATAAGAGTAAGATGCACACAAAGAAAATGCTTCTTCAGTGCTGTGAGAAACCGTCGTAATCGTAAAAGTCTGAGTTATGATGCAGTAGTGTCATCAATCACGAGAAACAAAACGTGAATAAAACACAATGAAAAGACATAACTCTGCATAATAAAGCACATAAAACTCAAAGAACATCCATTTAAGATATTATCACATGAAGCTTTGGCCAAGATTGACTCACAGTAACTAGTAACTATTTCTTCCATACTCAAGTAGATATTCAAGTAGAAGGCACCATAAAACAGCTCTATGAAGTACAGTTCCTGATTTTGCTTATTCTTATAACAACATCTCCTGCTAACAGCGTTTAGCATCTGCAAGTAAGCAGCATCTGGAGTTAATCGCCGTTTTGGTCGATCTGCGCGTCACACGGATCTGGATTGGCTCCGACAGGCGACTCAGCGCTTGTCGTAGCGCCGCGGGGGGATGATAACAAGCCTGAGTGCTACACAAGTTACTGTACGCTGTGTCCGCGACGCTGATGAGATTAAAATCTGCTCCCGCTTTAACCGAGCCAAATCCACTCCATCCCATTCGGCCACTGCGGGAAATCTGGAGGCAATCTTTTGATGTAGGTTTGCGGCTTTTTGGGGCCGTGTTTTGGACGGTAGCTCCTTAAAGGGACTATACAGAGTTTAAAAATGTTAAAAGTAAGTATTTTCCTCCCCCTACATATTTCAGCCAGAATGAGCCCAGACCTGTTCGCCACAACTGCCTCTAAAATCCTGCACTGTCACTCAAAACGTTGTTACTTTGTGTCCGAATTCATGAACGAGCTTAATATAGAAGGTGCAGGTACACGTATGGCCTGAGGCGGCAGTAGTGAGTATAAAATGGCCAACTTGTATCTCGCCCCTTTAAGAGACAAGCAATACATTTCTTCCAAGTTTTTCAAATAGTCCAATTATAGTTAAGTGACGCAAGGAGCCACGAAGTCGCAACACATGCTAACATTTCTTAAACAGCAACTGCATGGCAACTTGAAAATGGCCAAATGTTCAATTTTAGACATGATTTTCCATTTTGATCTTAGTATTTTTTAGGGACTTGTTCTGACACATTCATTTACTTTATTGGAAAGTTCATGGAAATGGCTTGGCAAAAGAACACAAAGATCTTGTAATTGCAACATTCAAGCCATAGTGGACTAGATAGAATCAGATATTAAAAATCCCTGTGGAAAAAACCTTCAGAATATTGTTAAAGGGGCTAGATGCAAGTTTGACATTTTATACTCACTACTGCCACCTACAGGCCATACGTGTAACTGCAGCTTCTATATTAAGCTCGTGCATTACTTTTTTATTGACAGTGCAGGATTTTAGAGGCAGTTGTGGTGAACAGGTCTGAGCTCATTGTATACATTTGGACATTGCTGGAACATGTAGGAGGAAAATACATAATTTTAACATTTTTAAACTCCGTATAGTCCATTTAAGCACAAGACTGGTAGGTTTGGAGGCGGAACGAGCGACTTAAGTGGAGATAATATGGCAAGAGTGTAAAGAAAACCAATTTGGACAAAAAAATCCATCAAAGTTGTGCAACTATGGCCACGACCATCTCCCCCTGGTGTTTCTGGCCAGAAAACCACAATTGCAACTTGGCTGCCACCGGAGCAACCAATACACACTAATGGAATCACAAAGAAGAAGCTAACAGGCTTACGGGCAAAGCTAACTGCAGGCTAGCAGCACTTAAACAGTATTTACAGCCAAGTTTGAGTGAAAAGAATGATCTCCATTGTTATAATTGGATGAACAATATCCCTCTGTCCCTTTGTCTTTTTTGTCAGCGTAGTATTTACTCTCACGGACAATTAATGAGTAAAAAAACGCAACATGCTACGACACCTGCACTGGCGCTTATGGCCGCTAGGGCATGAGTTACTTAGTTCTGCTGAAAAAGTTAAGTTAAAGTTAAGGTTGTGAAAGTATAATCTAAGTATTCAGAATACAGCACTCTGATTTGTGTCTCGCCTTCAACAAACATTTGAAGCTCGAAGAAGAAAATGGCCAACATAATTCCAGTAAATGTATTCAAATCTCCTCCAGATGCATTAGTGCGTGTTTGGAGAAAAAAAAAAACTTTCTCCAATTATCGACATCTATAGGAGTCAGACGGGGTCAGATTTGAGTGTGCTGTTTACTGTCGATCGCAGGCCGCTCGCTGCATGGTGTTGTTTTGTACTCGCGGCTGTTGCTGTAACTTTTAACTGAGAAAACACCTAGGATTAATTATCATCGCTCCGATTCCAAACTCTGGTCTCAGCACGGCTTTAAAACATTTTTACAGCATATGAAGCGAAGCAAGTGTTGAGTTTATGGACACGTGGAAATTGGATTGATTTGAATTAGCTTAGCACATGACTTCGAGAGGACATCTTTGTTCTGGCGTTGTAAATACCTGTGAAGTTTTACAAGACAAATACGGAATTAGCTAGATGTGATTATCAAAGAAGGGCGAGAGAGAGAGGTGTTGTGATAATGATGTATTTGACGATATGATTAACACCACACAAAATAGCTGGAAACAACTGCCTTTATTCTGGCGGGCAAACTCATTTAAGACTATTTAAATCAAACATGGCAACGATAACTGAATTCTGCACGGGTTTCCTTAAGGGGCTCACATTTTCTCCTTTAATCCGAAAGATGCACACTAGGTACATTTTCTAGCCCTAACCCTTAAGGTAAAGTTAATTTTAATGATGTGTTTTAGTAAAACCTTTGAACTCCCTTACCACAAACATTATGTACTTAAAGGCACACTGTGTAACATTTTGGACTATTCTGTACCATCAACACAAAACATGCTCTCAATGACAAGCTCAACACAGAAAATGCTCTTTTTGCAGTGGATAATGAAAGAATGGATCTGGATTAAAAAAACCTAACCTGTTTAACTCTTAATTCTACTGACTTTAGTCGACTTCTCCATGGAAACGAGCTGGAGACGCACCCACTCCCGGTAAAGTTATAGGCATGTTTTAGCAGAGGCGAGCCGCTCAGAGCAAAAGCACGTTTGTATGAGGTATTTTTCAATGGTGAAAATATCTATCATAAAATAAATGCTTGTATTTCAATTTTGTTTATTGGGTGAAATCTTACGCGGTGTGACTTTAAAGTATACTTAAGTACATAAGTGTAGTTTACTTACAAGTATACTCCTTGGGACTAAATTGGCCCATTTGTAATATACTTCAAAGTACTCATAAGTATACTTTGAAGTTGTCTTCTAAGTTTACTTTTAGTCTACTTCCTAGTGCACTTTGAGAATACTTTATGAAGTGATATTTTGGCAAACCAGAAATAGGCAAAAATGCGCCGGCAAACATGATTGCTTTGTTTATCAAAAGGGCAATTTTTCATGACTTTTCCCAAATTTTCCAAATATTTTCCTATAGGTTCTGGATAATCTGAGTTTAATTGAACACGTTGTGAAGATATTGGTTGAATTCTCGAGGTTAGGGAGGAAAAAAAGGTTGAGAACCCCTGTTGTAGGCCATATATTGCCCACCTCTATCTATAGTTTTAAAATGCACTAGCTGACCCAAAAAAGTCTCCACCCAATTGACTGTTCTGATCTGGTGTTGCTGCAGTTGGTCAAGTCTAGGTTCTTCAACACTATGAGCCAAAGAAAGAGATCAGCTGACGACGGGAACATCCTGAATGACCAGGTTCCATCAATGGATTTCCTCTTCCCTGATGGCAATGGTATATTCCAAGATGACAATGCCAGGGTTCATCCAGCTCACAATGAGAAAGAGTGGATTGGAGATATGACTGTCCAAATCCTTTCTATGTGCAGCAGGAGCCTTAAACCCACTGCCATTGTCGTCCATATTCTCAAAGCTCCAAACATGTTGGTGAGTCATGGTTTTGGTCGGATGAGAAAGAGCGAAGACCGTTGGAGGATTGTTACTGAACCAGAGCTCAGGGTTTTATCGTGAAATCAGATCTGTGCATTTCTCTCAAACGCCACTAATGCAAGTCGTGGCTTGAGAAGACAGCCCTTTACTGTTAACATGTGAGTTGTTTTTGTTCCAAATGGACATACAGAAGCACGACTCTGGAGTTGAGTGGAGCGTAGGCCAAGTTAGCGGCACAAATGTAATGCCACAAAATCCAGAAAACACATCTTCAGCTTCAGTAGTAGAAGAAGAACTGACAAAAGTGAACAGGATTACTCAAAAACTGTGTGAAGGAGGAGAAATACACCCCCAGGTTAGTTAGATGAGGGAACATTGTTATAACATGGCTGATCCTTCTGACAATCTGAACACCTGCAGCACAGTGGAGGCGTCACAAGAGGAGCTACAGGAAACAAGAAAGGGACAAGCGAGGAGGTATCCTGGCAAGACTCACAGCTAAGCCACTCATGCCTTCTATTGTTCTGGCTGATGGACGTTCACTGGAGAATAAAACAGATTAACCGCTAAACTCTTCCCAGAAGATGGTGAAAGACTGTTGTGGAGCGGAGGGAGCTGCACAGGAGGAAGAAGAGGAAGGACGAGGTGGAGCTGACCAGCGCAGGACACCACGCTCTGGGACGGGGACAAACCCAGGAGGATTAGACTTACTTAAGGAGACACTGGTGAAACTTTTTCAATTCAGAGATATCAATTTATAACTGTTGCTGTAGATTACTGGCATAAATATGAGAAAAAAATGTATCGCAGGTTTTCACTAATTTTATGTTTTCATATAAAAAATAAGGCTTTTTTATGCCGAAAAATTCCCATATTTTTGGCGACTAAATCTGAATAATGGATCGAGCCAGGTTAAAATGTATGGCTTGTTGACATATTGGTTACAAAGTCTTTTCCATGGGGGAATTTGGATATCTTAAAATAAGCTGTTTGATTGTGGAAATTAAAATTCTGCCTTGTTTTCACTCAGTAACTAGGAATTAGATGAAAACATCCCTCTGAAAACATATGGTTCAGTCCAAGGCTGGAAAGTTTAAAGTCTATAGGAGCTACTGTTGCACCAATGAGAGAAAAATGCATTTTCAGATAATGGCCCTTGAAATCACAATCTCCCATATTTGGCTCCAAACCTGAACATTTAGGAAGTTTTGCTCCAAAAAAGTCAATTTTGCAAGACCTTTACTATGTTTATTTGGATTAATGCGTTTGAATAATGAACTCATGGGCCTTGGGATGCAGTTAATTAGAAAGAAATCCAAAGACTGTGAGAGAAGTAATGATATCGAGCTTACATCTCATCGTACAATGTGCTCCTGCCTGTTGTTTTGGTCACACTTCATAACAATCAGTCTTTCACTCAATACGAAGGCTGTAGCTGGAGGAAAAAAACAATTTCTTTCCTCTGTCGACGGACTTTGCCAAAGGCTGCACGACATCAATCACCGAACACGTCGTTTTGGTCGACTGATACACAATTTGAGGCGCAATTTGCCGGAGTTTAGTACGTGAAGCAATAGTTTTGGTGAACGTCAACAAGCGAAAGCCAAACCGCGATTTGTAAACACATGAAACGACAAAGACTTGGCATTTCATTCCCCCAGTCTGTTGGACCGTGAAATTTACAAACCGAAATATAGTTGTGGATTACATTACGTTGTTTATTAGCAGAGCAGTAATGTTCGCTGTTTCCTTTTGTCTCACGCCATTGAAGATCTACTCGCACAGATCTTCAAACTTCAGGCGAGGCGCTGGAGGAGAATAGGGAAACTTTCTACATTTAGAGATATCAATGTGAAACTTTTGCTGTAAATTATTGACTTAAATATGAGAAAAAAATGTATTGCAAAGTTTCTGTCATTTTATGTTTTCATATAAAATGTCCTATATTTGGATCAAGGAATTGACTTGCAAGAACACACCAACATCTTAAAATTGTTGTAGGCTAACAAATACACACTAATGTTTCCATTTCACTGCATAAAATCTGACATGCCAAACCCTAAACAGGATTTTACAATATGTTTATTTGCATAAACACGGTCCAATCAAACAATGAGGTGCTTGGTTGTACTGTTGAAAGTAACCTGTGTTGACTTGTGCTGCCGTTCTGTTTTGACCATGTCATCAGTGAATAATGTGCACATCTCAGGAGGGTAAAAATATGTCTGATAACATGACACGTCTTGTTTTTGTGGTCTGTGTTACGAGTTAAACCAGTCAACACTTGTGTATAACTTTGGATTATGGCAGAACGTTACATAACAACTGTGTTACATAATAACTTTCAGTTTTTTATTTATTTTATTTTATTCACGTTGTAGCCTTGGTTTGTCCTGATTTTGTGTTTTTTGAAGTCTTGAATTGATACAATTTGCTGAAGAACAAGTGAACTTGGACTATATTGGGCATACCTTTGAAAGGAAAGTCTATTTAAACAATATATTGCAATAAAAACAGTGAATTTGAGACTATTTTAGCTTTATTTTGACCATTTTTTTCCATTTTTTTTTAGATATAGTCGTCGACACTTTTGAGGTGGGGGTAGAAAGTAGAACCCAAGAATAGGGATGCACCGATCCGATACTTGTATTGGATATCAGAGCAGACAAAAAGTACGATATAGGCTATCACCTACAAATATCCGATAATGAACCGATACCTGATTTCCTTTCTGTAGTCCCTCTGGGGGTGATACAAGTGTTAATGGGATGATTGGGGGGTCTTTCATCTCCCCCTGGTGTCTCTGGCCAGAAAACCACACTTGCAGCTTTCCCTGCTCTGACCCGGAGTCTCAAAACACACTAATGGAACCACGAAGAAGAAGCTAACAGGCTAATGGGCAAAGCTAACTGCGGGCTAGCGCCACTTAAACAGTATTTACAGCCAAGTTTGAGTGAGAAAAAAAATCTCCATTGTGTAATTGGATGTACAATATCCCTCTGTCCCTTTGTCTTTTCTGTCAGCGCAGTATTTACTCTCACACTTAAATGAGCAAAAAAAAACGCAACATGCTACGACACCTGCAGTGGCACTTATGGCCTCTAGGGGCATGAGTTCTGCTTTAAAAACACAACTTTACTAACTAAACCTCAGTGGATATGGACATGCTGTATCTCATTTTGAAGCCAAGGACCTGGGGAATTCAATTGCTGTGTTAGTTTTAACCTGCATAAATGTATTTTTGTATCATGTCAAGAAAAGATACGACTTTATTGATCTTACAATGGAGAAAAGAGGACCATTCACATTTTCACTCACAGAAAGCTACTTTTTAAAAAGTCTAATGGTATCGGTTAATATCGGATATCGGCAGATACTCAAACCCCCAGTATCGGTATGGGAAGCAACAAAGCTGGATTGATGCATCTCTAATCAAATCCTCCATAAAGTACATGTTTATAATAGAAATAGCCCCATGGGTTTGGCCACAATGGAAGCCTCTTGACCCATGCCAACTTATTTAATACTGTTTGACTCATCCTTCAAATAGTGGAGGAGTGGCCAGTTACTCCAGATCTCCTGACTTTGAACCAGGATCTCGATCGGAAGAATAGCTGCCTGTCATCTACGTTCCAAACTCTCCAAAGATAAGCCCCTTCAGTTAACGCGCACAAAACCCCGATTGAGATCAACGACGCGCACATCTGTCCGACCACAAGCCCAAGAATCCCTTCACTCCTAAACTCGTAAAAGAGCAGCAACGTCTTGTGTCACGTTGGAAGAATTCGCACTCTCCCCCTTTAGCCCCGGAGCTGACTGTAACCCTACACTTCAATGTGCGCACAGACGGGCTAAGACAGCAGGAGGTGATAGGTAGAAAGCTCAGAGGTGTCAAGAGGGAAAGGGAAATCGACTTGTGTTTTGGCGCTGGGAGTTTGGCGCGTGGGAGGTTTATCTTTTGTAGCGCTCGGGCGAATGTAAATATTTGCGAAGGGTAGATACGAGATTCGGATTGAAATGGGCGAGTGCACGCTTTGGCTGCGTAAGTGGGGCTTTGTGCAGTGGCGAAAGCTGCGGTGCGTTTGCTATGTGAAAACTCCATTAATGAGTTTATAATTGGTGCCAAAAGTAACCAGGGAACGATTTTGGCGATGACGGGCAATGAGCTGCGTGCGACAAGTAAACAGGGTGTAATTAAACTGCAAATAATTGGCAGGTTGTGATTGGCACACCATTATCATAAGTGCTGATGACTCATCCGGATAGAAACTTCTTCTGACAGGTTTACCCCATGCTGCATTGATGCCCAATATCATATTTTATCTTAATCAATTTTTTCGGATGCCCTTACAGTAGTTTTTATAGTTTACCATGTGTCTATATCGAAGTTTTATGTTTCATGTTGCACATTTGCACCGAAGAAAATTACTAGTTTGTGAACCTGTTCTCTGACAATGGCAATAACACCTTTTCTGATTCTGATTCTGAAGAGAATAGTGTCTTAAAATGATGCTAGCTGTTTGTTTCTAGCTGTCTAGGCTTCAGTGGCCATCAAAAACAATTTTCCACCTACGCCAGGCACTCAGAGCTCTTTACAGCAAGGAACCAGTCACATTGTCACCTTGATTTAAACATTGTAGGCTGGGTTCTTCACTTTTTATCTAAAAGAAATCAAAAGAGTGACAGTTAATGGTGAACTCTGTGACCAGCGCACTGTTTCGACGGGCTCACCCCAAGGTTCTGCCCTCTCACCCTTGTTGTTTATATTGTACACTAGGAGATGACTCGGTTATTGGAAGTCTACTTCACAAAAATTAAAGTCAGCATGGCCCAGTTGTTGAGGACTTTGTCAAATGGTGTGAGAAGTCGTATCTTTGATCATTTCAGGAAAAGTGCCCACATGATGTGACATACAGGGACAAGTGGAGTGTGTGGAGTCCTACAAATATCTTGGAACAATTATAGATTGTATGTAAATGAATTATGATGAAAACTGTGCCGTTGTTTGTAAACAAAAAAGGTCACCAACGACTGTATTGTCAACGGAAACTGTCCTTCTGTCATGTCGATAAAACCATGACTTTCTTCTTGGTCACATGGTATGGGAGCTCCACTGTGAATCATCTGGTCAAGTGGTCAAGTATGCATCTCCTTTGAACGACTGGTTCAGTAAAATCATTCTGAAAGTCCCATGTTGCATGTTGCATGTTGCATGTTGCATATTGCGCAACTGTATGTCCTCCTTACTCGGTGGATTGTAAATGTTATGCAGTGGTACTTCGTCACCTCTTGCTCCATGGTTTTATTCAGTGCACTGAATAGATTACGGTATAGGGCCGTCACATATTCTTACATCGCACGGTCTCTGGAGATGCTACTATGTCTGTTTCTTCTCCTGTTTTTATTTCCAATTTTTCTACAGCTCTTACCATTGATGTATTTGTGAATGGGTCGCGACCTTCCGCATTATCGCCTGTTTTCACTTTGCTGTTTGTATGCTCTGATGAAGGAAGACCAGGCAGGTCAAAACGCGTCGGCCCTGTCTCGTCCACGATAAAGGATTTTTAAGCAAGAGCGTCTCGGATCTTAATGCTCACCTCTGATCGTCGAAGAGCACCCGCTGAACATTCGCCCATCCTCTGTCTGCTCTACAATATGCCTATATTTTCGGGCAGCGATTGGTGCTCTCGCTTCCAAACAAGAATGTCTGTACTCTCTGTTCTTCCCCCTGGTTTCCTCCAGGTGCTCCAGGTTCTGCTACCATAAAAGACAATAGGTTTGGTGCCAGAACGCCCTTGAAAAAGACATTCTAAACCTCAATTCTCTAGGTATATGAAAACCTAATAAACAAGGAGATAAATGAGGGAATGTATTAGACTTAGATTGCTTTTTGGATCTAGGAATAGTTTTATTTCGCACACCTGTTTGTACTTTTAGAATGTCAGCCCTTATGAAGTGCCTCGGACAAAATGTTGCCCATTGTGCCACATTTTACACTGACTTTAACTTTCATCTTGTTTTGTAAGTCGACCCACTTGGACTTTACAATATAGGGCATAAACATAAACCACGGGGCTGTAATGTTTCCATATCTTTACTGCTACAACCTCTCCATCAAATGTCAGTGTACACTTTGTCTAGAGTCTTATCTCCCCTGCCCACTGTAAACCTACAAACCTACAATCCGCAGACGGCCCCTGAAGACCCATGGTCCTATTTCTAGCTGTGAATTCACCTGCGATCTTTGGCACGAAAACCTGAGCCGGTGCTAAACTCCAGGATAAATAAGCAACAGATTTCGGGCCTGGGTGAAGCCGCTGGGCCATACTGTTCCCATAATGTCCATCTGCGGCTATAGGGGGGGCCGGGGGTTGCGTCACAAATGTCTCGAGCCCACACAGGGATCGCTGCTCTGGAATGCTTTAAAAACGGACAGGAGCACAGTGTCAAGGCACAGCCACACATTATTTTATTTTATTTTTTTTTAAGTTCCATTTATCTCCGAGTCCAAATCCAAGTCAAACAGTTTATTGCGATGATGAAACCCAGGGGAGCTTCCTTACAATCGGCAGAGGCAGACGGGATCGCTGTTGCTGTGGTTACGGGGGTAAACAGTTGCACAATGGGGAGAGTTAAAACTGCACAGTCAGGCGATGTTTAAACTAATGCACTTTGGCTTTGAGTGGAGTCATAAATATCTCTTTTCCCTTGATTGCCAAAGTATATTAGAGTCTGCTTTTACAGTACGCAATGATTTGGTATAGTTTGAAATTATCAAGCTCTCCGCTGTAGAGACATGTTGGGTTTTGTTTTACTTTAGGCTGCCATCTGATTTTGCAACTAATTCTCCCTTAAACGCAGCATGGGGCAACTTGTCAAAGAGTCCGGAGGAGACCCAGATTGTGAAACAGGATCATGGTCTGGACAAATGTTTTGAGGTCGACGGCGGTAACCAAAGCAAGGAAGTTTGCATGTTAAGTACAGTCCAGTTACCAAAGTAATTGACCGGTTAAGGATTAGGCTGGACTTTCGGACACAGCCAGAGTTCTGTGGATCTATCTGTCGCTGTTTGCATTTGAAGAAACTAGAACAATTCTTCAAAAACTTGCCATGTCACAGCTGTAAAACAATGGTTTGTGATTATTATAGAGCTCAACAGTTCCGCCCACTTCTGGGCACGTCAGGAAGTAAAAATCACATTCATATTTAAAGCAAAACTAAGCTACTCATACCCCTACAGGCCATAAACATCATTGCATGTTATAAAATACTACGTTGACAGAAAAGACAAATGGAAAGAAGGATATTGTCCATTGTGCCACAACCCAATTACACAATGGAGATTTTTTTTTTTCCTCTCAAATTTGCCTGTTAGCTTCTTTGTGATTCCATTAGTGTGTATTGGTGGCTCCGACCCGGAGGCAGAGGAGTTGGTTTTCTGGCCAGAGACACCAGGGGAAGATGAAAGACCCCCCAATCATCCCAGTAACACTTGTATTACCCACATAGGAACTACTTAGTGCTGCTTTAACATTGACTTAAAATTCAAGTAGAGTTTCAAAGCACGACACAGACTAATCAGCTATGTGCTCAAGTATTAAGTGTTTTCTTTCTTGTGAAATATGTACGCAATTGTCGATATACAGTGGGGAAAAAAAGTATTTGGTCAGTTTCACATAGACATTCTATTGGATTTTGGCCAAATACTTTTTTTCCCCACTGTAGTCAGTACAATAAGAATGAGATGTTTTACTTCCAGACCCAGGCAAGTGTACGAGATTGTTGAGCTCTATATTAGAGAGTCTTCCACCTGTACCACCTTCAAAAACCTGCTCAAAAATGACTATTCAATAATATGATCTGGACCACTGATGGAAAGTAGTTTACAGCCAATCCAGAAAATGTACACAAAGTGACTGTACTGAGTGTTTATTAATGTGCACAGTCAGTTATAGGCACTTCAAATTGGACTTCTTTAGTTCTGGTTTAAACCTAATTCAGTTCAGTTCCCCCTTGTGTGGTCCATAATTGTCAGTGTAGCTCGAAAAACAAAGCTCTTTCTTGGAACAACTCAATAGGAAAGAAAGGCCACAACTTTAACCAATATCTATTGCATTGGTTGCAAACAACAAAAGTATGAAAGTGTCTCTGCAATTTTAGCACAATGTCTTTGCGATACAAGCATGCACGTGTTCCGCCGATATCCCAGTATTACCAGTGATTATCTTTGCATTTACACTTGAAGGTCGTAAAGTTACACCACTGATAGCATCACCAAACATCAAATAAAAATTAAATCCCAAAAGCAGGTGCAAAAAGAGGCAAGTTAAAGACTCCTCAAGCTGCGAAAGCTAACATAATGACCGTCAACAAACCAGAGGGAGTGAGCGGGACCACACACAGGAGCACAAAGACACACAGGCCGCGATATTGTCCGAAAGGTGGGCGGCGATTCACAGTCCAAACAATAATAAAGTGGACCGGCCGAGTGAGGGAGAAGGAATGCCAGCCACACGGAGATAACGCTGCCAAAAAAAAGTCCCGCAAAGCAAGCAAGGCAAATAAAATCTGCTCAGGTAAACAACAGGAGTAATAATGAAACTGGAGGCGTTTGGGTTATCAGGGTAAAACAAGGGGCGAAGGGAGTTTTCAAGGTTTTTCTGGCTAAATTTGGATAAAGCGGTGAGATCATATGAAGTGAAACAAGCTAACAGTTCATATTTTCCAACATGTTGCTTTTTAAATTCTGTCAGCTCATGTTGAAGACTCAAGAAAATGATCTGTAGAAGCTCAGCTCAGCAAAGCAGGGAAGTACAGTACAATGTCCAAGGTTTGTTAAAATGACTGTTATTGGGTTGTATCATAAATTCAGCTTTATTGGCTTATTTAATGCTTATTCAAGAACATTTTTTGCCGTATTTGGGTCATGGCTTGTCATCCCAGGGTGATTGTGAGTCCCGACGCCATACCAGGGGAGAACCACTGCTCTATAAGCAAAACTTAGGCTTAGTCATTGGTTTTTATCACTAATATGTCTATGGTCACCTTTTTTACTGATGTCATCTCTAAAAAACGACAAAAAAAGCTCAACGATGGCAACTTTCAAAGCTCTAAAAATGAAACCAAAACCATTGTTACAATTGCACGATGGAGATAAATTGGTTAAGCAGCTGAATAACAAGACACTAAGACAAACACTTAGTCATGGGTTATTTATACAAAGTGTCAAACTGGCAATTTTCAAGGTTTTAATAGCGAAAGGAAAAACTGCAATGGTGGATGTTTACAGCAGTTGAGGCATCATTACAATGTCAAACAAAGACAAAATTCAAGGTTTTCCAATATGAAAGTAAAAGACATCCACAACCCCAACAAGTTATCGCAATCCCAATTCTCAACCAATCTATATATGTAAAGATCTCTTGTTTTGAGTTATAGTAGGTAAAACAGTTAAAAAAAACACATTGTGAATATAAAAATACACTTATGTAACCCGAAAAACAGCGTTTTAGTGAAAACATGGTTTGCATCAGGGGGGTACCCCAAGGTTCTAAACTAGGCCCAACAAATTTCCCGAGATAAAAATAGCCAATTGCGATTAAATGTGCAATTTACAATACAACATTTTTTAACACATCCATAACCATTAAAGAGACTAGATGCAAGTTGGCCATTTCATGCTAACTACTGCCACCTCAGGTCTTATGCGTAACTGCAGCTTCTATATTAAGCTCGTGCATGACGGCACTTTGGACCCGAATTAACACAATTTTGAGTGACAGCGCAGGATTTTAGAGGCAGGTCTGAGCTCATTCTACACCTTAGGACATGGCTGGAACATGTATGGGGAGGAAAATACATAACTTTAACATGTTTAAACTCTGTATAGTCCCTTTAACATTTGAGAGAAGTGTGTCATATGAGAATTCGCAATCAGAACATTGTTATACAGAGGTGTAGTCTACATGGGTTTGCGGATTGTATACATAAATGAAAAGAGACGACGAGGTTGCTTTATTCAAACTGCAATTTTCTATTCAATTACGATCATTATTGCCGCCCAAGAAAAATCCCCGGTAGCTGGTGTTTACATGTTTGTTTGCTTGGATGCCAAAGCTCTGAGGTGGCCCTGGTGCGTTCCTCATTGTGTGGCATTGTTTCGCGCTGCCTTTGTCCGAGCCGCGGAGTAATAGAGTGGTGCGGGGTGGAACTCTCTGCCTCGCCGCGATTCAAAGAGGAGCCTGTTTCCAGATTAAAAATAGCTGTCCTTCGCATGGGAACCGGGGGATTCCCCAAAAGCACATGCATCAGTCAGTGTTTTTCATTTTGTCTACGGGGCAGTGTGGTCCCCAAGAGAGCACTGCAAATTACTGCCAATGTGTTATAAAATCAGAGACTACATAGGTACTTCTATTATCCATGATAGAAGGTGATTATTTAGGGTTTTAGGAACTCTTTTGTTCATAAGTCCGTCCATCCATCCATCCATCCATCCATCCATCCATCCATCCATCCAGGGTTGATGATGGTCCCATGAATTGAACTTGGGACCTTCTTGCTACCACAGATCATGATTAAACCAGGTCTAAAACGGTCCAAACTAGATCTAAATTGGACTAAATGATGTCTAAACTCGGTGTTTAAACGAGAAAAACACATATCTTAAAAGCACTACTTTTGCAAAGACACTTCCTCAGCCTGTCACGATTATAAAATCTAGAGTTCGATATCTACAGGTTGGAAACTATCGCCATAAACAATATCATTGAAGACCTTCTAAGGCAACAGAAACAAACTCTAAGCTGCAAATAAACGCACTGACGATATTGAGCCCAAAAATGTATTGGATATCTGTCATTTATGGAGCGATAAGTCAATATAGTAATTATATTGAAATCCCCAATGATACTTTGAGTTGTATAATGTAAACGTAACTCTCTAAGCTAATACAAGAATGCATTACAGCACATGTTTGAAGACCTCTACTGCAAAATCCACACCTCTCAGTACAATGGAGACATGTAAACTGTGATCTCTCTTTTGATAACTGTTTCAAAGAAGCAAAGGTAGGAGAAGGAAAGGGAGAGAAGGGGGGAGCGCCGGGTAATAAATCACTTCTCTGTACATTGTTGAAGACCTCCGTGGCGAGGCTGTCCCGGGAATTTAGCGCCGCGATACAATGGCAGGTCTGAAGCGCACGCAGGCTGTTTTGAAAAGGCTCGGCCCGGCCCGCTGTGAGCGACAGAAGTAGGGCGGTCAATGCTAGCCGATGATTAACTGCCACCCAAGTAGAGCGAGTTAGCGGACTTTGTGCAGAGCGAAGGGTGCGCACTTGAAGACACTGGACTCACCGGATTAAGAAGAACAGAATGAGGACTTGCCAAAAACTTCAGCATTGTGTTTCTGCTCTGACAGTTTGTTCAAAGTCTCACCTCACTCTTTTCTTGCATTCTTTTCCCAACATTAATCACCTCTTGTAGGTCAGGGGTTCTCAAAGGGCTTCTTCAATTGGTACTGTCATATGCAATTTTAAACTTCAAGACAAAAACACCACAATGAGCAGCTTCTTCTTTGATGCAATGTTGTATGTGTCAGTAACTCACTGCCTGTCATATAATCTATTTATTCGGACACTGCTACAAACTCATAGGGAAATAACTCAGAAGTCACTTGACGGATCCACTGGGAAGTCACTTGACACTCGCGTGCATAAAGCCCATTGGCCTGGAGCACTGTCTTCATGGAGCAGTCGGAAAGAAATGTTTTACAACAACATATACAAGCTTTCACTCTCAGCAAATCCATGGCACCGCGATGAACTGCCTTTGAAAGTAGAATGTCTCCGGTGATGATTTATGAACTACAAATTGTGGATGACAGTTTAGTGTAGTGTAATCCAGGAAATACAGATTACTCTTATCAGAGGAAGAAGAAACAACCAAAGAGAAGGGAATTTCTTTATGCTGTTTAGGGCTGCAACGATTATTTTGAAATCGATTAATCTATCGATTATTTTTTACGATTAATCGGGTAATCGCTTGGCTGTGAATGGTGTAGGAAAATTGTATTTTTCAAAAAAAATTCTCACATATAGCTTAAGTGGCGCTGCTTGAAGGTGTGTTGACGGAGTAAACTAAAGAGACATGTTTGTTGGAGGCTCTATTCATGAAATTTACAATGGAAAAAATTTACACAGACCCTAACTATATAAACAAAGTAGGCTTTCATCAAAAATACTACGTTTTTATGTCATCTTTGCTTCATTTGAGTCTGTGTGAACCAGAAAACGATTAATCGATTACTAAAATAGTTGGCGACTATTTAAATAATCGATTACTCGTCGATTAATCGATTAGTCGTTTCAGCCCTAATGCTGTTAATCGTAAATTGCCATCTCTTTGAAAGTTGCAATTGGAGTAAAGATTGTCCAAAAGGGTTCAGATCTTAGTCTTACTTTTCGCCCTTAAATTTTGGACTGTCCATCTGCCCGACAGTATAGCGTTACACTGAAAATAGGCCCCTAGCTGAGCTTCATGTATTTGCCCGGGTCAGGCCTAGGCTTCCCTGGCTTCCCCACTGCTCGTTCCCTGCGAAGAGGACAAAAGCCATGTATCACTCTGCGCACGGCACCTGCAAGATGTTAAATGCCAATTACAGAGCAGGTGGGGCATGTTTCCTGCCACCTTTGAACTTGGAGAAATGGTAGAAGGAGAGAAAGAAAAACTAAACCTTGTGGCTAACGGTTTGTTGTCATTTTTTGTGTGTCGTCTTAAAAACGAAGGTGCAAATGCGAATTGGAACTGTCTAAACACAGCTTTGGCCAATCAATCTAAAACATACGATGGATCGTCTCTTAGCAGCCGTTGGGAGTCGACAGAAAGACGAGGATTCACAGAGTTTTACTTCTTCTGTTCATCGTGATGCACAAAGTCTAACTGGCTCTAAATTAGTGTCTGGATTGAAATAAATATTCAACATATCAACGATGCCAAAGACTCCCAATGGAGTTAAGTTCTGGTCTCTGCGGTGTCCAATCCATGCGAGAAAATGACGTCTCATGCTCCCAGGGAAGAAGAAATCCATTGATGGAATAACCTGGTAGGGCTGAACGATATTGAAGTAACTTGAGATATGCGATGCGGATGTGCAATATCGCGATAACAATATTACTGCGATATTTCGTGTCAAAAGAAGACTGAAAGAAAGACTAAATCAGGACCAAAAGTTAGTAAATGTTGAACTAAAACTGAACTTTTACACAGTTCAATGCAATGATTGCTTTTTGCTGACTTTAATGATGTTATCCCACACCCCCTCAGGAGTGCCTGTCTAGATCGAACGGAGGAACCCGGCTCAACGGAGGAACCGGGGATTGGACAAAAAGAACTGAAGCTCCAGCAAGGACTGGATGTTCTGCGATCTGTCTGCTAAGGGACTCCCATCGGCCCTGGGTCTCTACAGCCCGTCCGTCCATGGGAGCGGATCTCTCCTTCTGTGGTTCTCCCCAAGGTTTCTCTTTTCTCCCCTTGGGTTTTTGAGTTTTTCCTCACCGTGAAGGAAAGTCTAAGGACATTATGTTTGCCTGGATACTTAATACTTATTTACTGCTGTTTTATTGCCTTCATGTGCGGTGCAGCCCTGTGAAGCAACTCCTCTTGTGATATTGGACCATACAAAACCATTGATTGATTGATTGAACTCCAGCAACCCCAGCTGTGTAGTATTATGAGCCTAGTTTTACCAAATTTGTAATACATACTTAACTTTCATTGTGTTAAACCATCAAAACTGTCATAACCAATGAAAAGGGGGCAGGTAAAAAGTAAACTGAAGTGAAAACTAGTTTTAAAACAAAAGATTAGCCATGGTGAGCAAACATGGCTCTCACTAGTGTACGCAAACCTAATCCTGTTCCTAAGTTTAAGTTGTGAATATTCAGAATTTGCTTTTCACTTTCACAAGGGTTCATCTGGACGCAATTTACTTCAACAGAGAAATACCGCATTGCTGTTTAATTATTGATTCCAGGGGATCTATAACATTAAGCCATGACAATGAAATAGAATGTACACATCGGTTGGGGTGGGGGGCACACACGCATTTTTCCATTATACAAACTTTCAAGCGAATCCAAGCATTGTGTCATGTGCCAAAGGCCATAGATCTCACTGTTCCGTGCCAACGAAAGCAATCGTGATCGAGGGAGTCTATATGTACATGCGGCTATGGGGTTTTAACGCGGCTATAAGGGCTGTTCTCCTGACCGCTCCACGCATGGGATCAACTGTCTTAAGTAAACAGCCGCGCTCCGGAGCCGGCTGCACGTTTCACCTCCGCACAACCACATCTGTAACCCACTTATGACTAATGCACATGCTCAATGGCTCCAGCATGGCCTACCAAACGACCGAGTTTGTTTTAAGAGACACGAGTTGATGCAATGCCCACATCACAAGAAGCCACACGCAATCACCGAGGCCAGCAATGCCAAAACGCAAAACAAAATAACATGAAGGAAATGTGAAGAAAGCAAAAAAAAAGATGGAAAACAAACACCAAAAAAGAGACGAACTTTTACCTTGAATAATATCATTTCAAAGGGTCAATGAGCCTCCACACATGTCCATCTGCGCTCACTAAAGACCCGCAAATAGCTCCGGCGTGTCCTTTTTAGTGCTGCTAAAAACCACCATCCATTCCACTTTCCATCAACACGCCGCTGTTCACGCAACGGATCTCAATCGCCGCCTGACAAGTCAAAGGAGGTGAAGGGGGCAAAGGCGACGTGGGAAGAGGTCCTAAAATTTCAGCTAATTCCCATCACTTGAGCTCTTAATATCTGGCCACATTTCCTGTCGGGGCTTGAGTAGAGCCGCTGTTCATTCGCCAGCTCGCTGTAAAGTGATCCCTTAATGATGGGAGCGAGGGGAGAGAGTGTAACCGCAACCGGCGTCCGACGCAGCAACGACACCGCGCGGAGGAATGCGTCCCACCGTAAGACAAGCTTCGAGGTTTATATGTAGGTAAGGTAGAGGCATCGGTCACTTTTACTCAAATACAGGTACTATACTGGCTTTGTGGAGCATTTACATTTTCATTTCGAAGTTATTTGCGTAAAACATTTGGTTTATCATCACTCCATAAATCTGTGAGAGACAATTCAAGCTTCAAATGTAGTAGTAGTAGCAGTAGTAGTAGTAGTAGTAGTGGTACACATATGTTTTCTTATACAAATGTAGGGCTGCAAGGTTTATCGATATCGAAAATCACAATCAATGTTTTGACGACTGCAATAACCTCAAGATGCTGAGGTTTATTTTTCTTTTTACTTCTGTCTCTGGCGTCAGCTGCAGGAGATAAAAGGTTTGTTTCTAAATGGTTTAGATAGATGCTCTGTGATTCCGTCCCGGACTTATTTTAGTCACGTGGCTGTCCCCCAGAGGTACTCTGAATGTAGATTATTGTGGATTGTTCCAATGTGGGGCAATTTGAGCAAGAATATGTCGTTTGACAGTCGAAAACAAGACTTCCTTCACTCATCATTGTAGCAGTTTATGCATTTAAATCACAGACATTATATGAATTGACTCCGTCTCCTCACTCCTCCCCGTTTTCCATAATAACTACATTCAAGGTGGAAATCATGGCGGATTAACAGACTCCTCCTCCCCAGCTCTGACGTAGCATGTTCCTAAAAAGAACAAAAAGAGCGAGATCTTCACTGTAGACTCGGCCCTCGCATGACGTGGAGTTCAGTCGTAGCTCTAATGCTAACGGCCTGTCAATCAAAGTCCGTCCCTCATTAGTATACGAGATTCCAAAATGTTCCTTACGATAACCTGCCTGGCCCCTGTAATTGTGCCCAGCGTTATCACAGGAGGAATATCTAACTGTAGAAACTTCAGGAATATTAGGCACCAGGCTTTAAAGTTGTTTTTAACGTGTCTAAAATGCAAAGCTTGCTTTTGGAAGACTAGCTTGTTTTGCCGCCCCTATATGGAGGAACTGCAGCAATGTCGGCCCCAGCGTCGTGGTCGTAAAGCAACACAACCAGCGGTCATTGATTTAAAAATTGCAACTTTAAAAAATGTCCTTGTGTCTCTAGAATAATGTTTACATCGTGGTTTTATGGCACATTCTGCAAATTTATAAGAAGACACTATTGTGACTGTGAGATCAATAAAGTATCATCTTATCTTATCTTATTGTTAGGGTTCATCTTTTTGCATAAACACTATGACATCAGTCTGACTTACTCTCCAACATTTACTCCCACGTTTACTTGAGTAGCTTTGGCTTTTACTTCTACTTGAGAGCATTATTTTACAGCCATGTTAGTCTTACTTGAGTAAATATTTTGGCCACCCACTTTTCCTTATAACAGCAGATTGTAAGGAAGACAGCAATGAGTCAGTGCAATAGAGTTTGAGTGGGAGGAAACAATACGTTAGAAATCTGCTTTTGTTTCACCTCCAAGACAGTCTTTCAGAGAGTTTTTTTTACAAGCTTTTTTAATGCGCAACCTTGACAAGCCGATTGAAATGCTCTAAAAAGGCGGTTTCTGTTGCTAAACGTCTGCAAAACTCCAGCTGGAGCACGACACAAAGAGAGCCGCAGTGGCTTTGATAAGGCGAGAGTCTCGATGCGACACATGCGCCTCGAGCTTTTCGTCATTCCAATAAATGAAAGAACTCTGTTACGATAAAGGCCCGGACTTGGAAGTCAGCGGTGTAAGATTTGTTAGTGTCACATTCAGATATCGCATGACCCAAAAGAAAAAACCCTGCGTCCCTTTAAATTTAAACGGGGGAATACCCTTTCGCCAGGAGGCAGGGGACGATAAAGGGGTTTTGGAATCATTACGGCAAATTACACTGTTATGAAACAGAGACAAGCTGTGTGGTCAGATTGAGTGATTCACCAAGCTTCCAAACATCATGACTACTTCCAGACAATAACGCAGTCTCGCGGGTTGTATCTGCTGTGGTATCCGCTGTGGTTCTCAAACTGCGGCACTCGAGCTTCATCATCTGGAGCACTCAGGGTCGTCTGTTTTTTTTTTAGACTTTTCTCATTTTAAATCGGGAGGATTTTATTCAGGCTTTCGCTAGGCATGAAAGTTGGGTGTTTTTTCTGATGACCACATGGTTTTCACGAAGTTTAGATGACTTTCAATCAGATTTATGGGTTTGTTAGACCCTTTTAGACCCAGTTTAGTCCTGGTTTGATCTGGATCTAAGCCGTACAACTTAGTCCCTACATTTGCTCGAGTTACTTCTCAAGACTTCTCAGAATAGTTTCCCCTGTAATTGCCCATAATCCACAAAGTTTCCGACAGGGTGCGACTATTTACATATTTCCTACTCCTAATCAGAAGATTTTAAGTTATATTTTCATGTCATATCGCTTCATTCATGCAAATACTAATCTATTTAACCTCTTACCCCCCGCCTTTACGAGTGTTTTTTCTCCAGTTCAAGCTTTACCCAAATCGAAAAGCTTCTCGACCGGAGCTCACGGACGATAGACCAGAGTAATGCGTCATTTGAAAGCTAAGACCTACTTAACAGAAGTGAATGGATCTCTTTCCTTGCGTTGTCGCCTCTTTTTCTACGTTCCTTTTCATCTCATTCTTGCCTCTTTTTGGTCGCTCCTTTGTTGCCCTTTTGTCACTTTTTTGCAGCACTTTCTCCACTTTTTTGTTGCTCTTTAGTGGCTTCGTTTTGTCACTTTTTTTGCTTGTTTTTGTCACAGTTTTCTTCAAGAAGCTTTTAGATTTGGGTAAAGCCAAACAACATGGGGAACATGTGCTCAGTTCAGGTACGAGTTAAGACCGAACCTGAACCAAGTACATTTTCTCCAGTTTGGCTTTACCAAAATCTAAAAGCTTCTCGACTGTAACCTACAAGCCAGAGTAACGCCTCATTTGAAAGCTAAGACCAACAAAACTAAACTTTTTTTAATAGTGTTATTGTTGCTTCTCTAGTAGGGCTGCAGCTAACGACTATTTTGATAATCGATTTATCTACCGATTATTTTCACGATTAATCGATTAATCGCTTGGCTGTGAAAGGTGCATGGAAATTGTATTTTTTCAATTTTTTTGACCACATAAAGCTAAAGTGGCGCCGCTTGAGGACATGTTGATGGAGTAAACTTAAAGTAAACATTTGTAGGAGGCTCTTTGTGCTAATTCTGCTTTCTGATTGGACGAGACAAAGACAGATATTTATGGAATTTACAATGTACAAAACACTGCAGACCCTAACTTTAAAAAATAAAGTAGGTTTTCATCCAAAATGCATAATTGTCATGTCATTTTTGCTCTATTTTAGTCTGTGTTTGCTAAAAACCGATTCATCGATTACTGAAATAGTTGACAACTATGTTAGTAATCGATTAGTTGTTTCAGCCCTACTCTCTAGCACGTTTTTGTTGGTCTTTTCCATCACTTTTTCATTGTGTTTTTTCGCTGTTTTGAAACTTTGTTGAGAAAACGTGCTCTGTTGAGGTGGGGGTTAAGAGGTTAAAAATCTCTTAACCCGTACCTGAACCGAGCACATTTTCTCCAGCTTGGCTTTACCAAAATCTAAAAGCTTCTCGACTATAACCTATAAGCCAGAGCACCTCATTTGAAAGCTAATCTAATCTCTTTTTATGCATATTTTTGCTGCTTTCTTCAACTCTTCTTTTCCTCGCTTTTTTTTCAATAGTGTTATTGTTGCGTTTCTGGCACGTTTTTGTCTTTTCCATCACTTTTCCATCACTTTCTCATTGTGTTTTTGTCGCTCTTTTGTTGTATTATCGCTGTTTTGAAACTTTGTTGAGAAAACGTGCTCTGTTGAGGTGGGGGTTAAGAGGTTGAGCCAGTTTAGTCCCGATTTTTACCTCGATCTAAGCCTCGGGAAGTCAAATATTACACGCGGTGGAACTTGATGTGAAAAGTTTGATCGAGCCAAGCCTACAAGACAATAAAGCGCTTCTGCGGGTTTTGCTGCCGCGGTTTACAGTAAGTTCAGCGAGTTAAAACTTGCATTGTTTCCCCGGCGCCGGCACAACTCGTCCGACAAACCGAGAGCGTTGCAGCCCGGACAGAGAGAGAGAGAACACAACACACAAGAGCCAATTCCCCCCCTTTTACCTGCGATATGGACATGTTCAGGTAGACGAAGAGCCCCGTGGTGGACGCGATCTGCAGAACCACCACGACGATCACGACCATCGCCACCCACATCTTGGACGGCGTCTCCCGGCGGCCCCTGGGAGGCGGCCCGCCGGCTGGGACCATCATGTAGGTGGTGGACTCGCTGCTCACGGACCTGAAGTAATCCTGCTGCTGCTGCGCGCTCGGATTGTGAGCCATGGCCGTTCCCGATGCATTTAGCGATACATAAGTGCGGGGGGGAGAGAGAGTGTGGGAGAGGTGGTGAGGGAGGGGGGCAAAAATCCGGACCCGAGCGCGGAAAAGGTAGTCGAGGAGTCAGAGTAAAGTCTCCATGGAGCGCGCGTGTGGAGCGTGGAGGTGGCAGCCGGAGTTGTGGAAGTTTCAGCGAAGTTTACGTCCGTCCATTGCCGCGGTGTTGTGTGGACTGAGCGCAGAGAGAGGAGAGAGGGAGAGAGAGGGAGAGGAGTGCGGGAGGGAGGGAGGGGGTTGGGTTAACCTCGCCATCACCCTGAAGCAGCAGGAACCACACGCACCTCCTCCTGCAAAACTTTTTTTTTATTATCTCGGGACGATCCTGTGCGGCGGAGGAGCGCGCGCGCACAGACAAAACAATCAAAGTCCGCGGCGGCGCAATAACGGAGCGAAAGGAAAAGAGGAAATCGCAACATTACGCAGGCCCCACGGTTGGTGTTATAGGTTAATCAGTGTTTTTTTTTGCATCACAGCACTGGATCAGGGGCGGACTGGGACTGAAAAACAGCCCTGGACTCTGGTCAGCCTGGCCCAAATTAGCGTAAATGTGACACTTCCACAAATACATATGTTAACCTCTTACCTTAACCGAGAGCATTTTCTCCAGTTCGGCTTTGCCCAAATCTAAAGGTTTCTTGACTGGAGAGCAACACTGCAACGTCTCATTTTTTCGTCGCTTTTTCGTTGTGTTTTCGTCTCTTGTTTTTCGGGGGGTTTTTTTCATGTTTTTGTTGTTTTTTCATCACTTTTTCCATTGCTTTGTCGTCACGTTTTCGTCACATTTTGTTGTGTTTTTGTCACTTTTTTGTCACTTTTGTTGTTGCTTTTCCAGCGCATTTTGTTTTTGGATGCTTTTCTTATAACCCACCTGAACCGAGCACATTTTCTCCAGTTCGGCTTTGCCCAAATCTAAAGGTTTCTTGACTGGAGAGCAACACTGCAACGTCTCATTTTTTCGTCGCTTTTTCGTTGTGTTTTCGTCTCTTGTTTTTCGGGGGGGGTTTTCATGTTTTTGTTGTTTTTTCATCACTTTTTTCATCGCTTTGTCGTCACGTTTTCGTCACATTTTGTTGTGTTTTTGTCACTTTTTTGTCACTTTTGTTGTTGCTTTTCCAGCGCATTTTGTTTTTGGATGCTTTTCTTTTTAACCCACCTGAACCGGGCACATTTTCTCCAGTTTGGCTGTACCCTAATCCAAAAGCTTCTGGAAAAAAGGTGTGAAAATAGTAACAAAACTGAGACGAAAACAATGATGGAAATGTGACAAAAAAGTGACAAAAAAATGACCAAAAAAGTGACAAAAATTTGATAAAAAATTTACCCAAAAATTAGATGAAAAAATGACCCAAAAATGAGTTACAAAAATGAGTTGAATACCCAACAAAAAAAAGGATGGAAAAAAAATCTGAGGACGTGAGGAAAAAGATCCTCTCGGTTCAGGCGGGAGTTAAGAGGTTAAGCTTTTAGATTTGGGTAAAGCTCGGTCACGCCCGAGGGTAAGGGTAAGGTAAAGTGAGAGGCCAGACCGGTGGCCCTAGAGCCAGTGGCCCTTCTGTGCTCTTCCAGAATGGACATATGGCCAGTCCGCCCCTGGCACTGGTCAAAAGTTTGGAAGCACTTTTTACGCATCGGCTTGTTTTTATTTTCAACACTATTCACATTGTTTGATTCGCATTAAAGGAACAGGCCACCGTTTTTCCATCCTGGGATATGTTCTTACCTGAGCTTAGACGAGTTGATGCGTAACTGTCTTTGTGCGTGCGCTCAGTCACGCAAAGAGACCAAACAAACATGTTAGCATTTAGCCTCCTCTCCTCTATGGAAGTTAGAGGCGACCAAGCTCTTCCACGTTTTCCCTTTCTAAATATAGTTAGTAAGTAGTTACACAATCAAAGTATAGTTACACAAAATGAAACATGTCGATTTTCTAAGCGGATTAAAGCAGTAGAACTCTTCCCCCTACAGGCCATAAGCGCAGATGCAGGTGTAGTAGCAAGTTACAATTTTTTAACTTATTAATTGTCTTGGGGAGTAAATACTACGCTGACAGGAAAGGCGAAGGGAGAGAGGGATATTGTACATCCAATTATACAATGGATATATTTTTTTTTCACTCAAACTTTGCTGTAAATATCGTGTAAAGTGACGTTAGCCCGCAGTTAGCTTTGCCCGTTAGCATGTTAGCTTCTTCTTCGTGATTCCAATAGTGTGTATTGGTGACTCCGGTCCGGTGGCAGTCAAGTTGCAAACGTGGTTTTCTGTCCGGAGACACCAGGGGGAGATGAAAGACCCTCCAATCATCCCATAAACACTTGTACTATCCCCACAGGGACTATGGAAAGGATTTATTAAGGTAAACACGTTACTTAGTACTGCTTTAAAGGGGTACTATATTATAAGGCGTAACAACACCTTAGGAGCACTTCGACGTCCGTTAAGATACTGCCGGACTACTAACGTAACTTTATTTAAATAGGGAAAACGTGGAAGAGCTCGGTCGCTTCTAACTTCACCCCCATAGAGGAGAGGAGGAGAGGCTAAATGCTTACAACATCTTTGGTCGTTTTGCGTGACTGAGTGCACACGCAAAGACCAGACAGGTACGCATCAACTCGTCTAAGCTCATGTAGGAATATATCTCAGTATGGAAAAACGGTGGCCTATTCCTTTAATGAACATATAGGATAATGTTGGAAACAAGAAAGGGGGAAGAGCACATTTTCTCCAGTTTGGCTTTACCCAAATCTAAAAGCTTCTTGATAAACGTATGAAAATAGCAACAATAATGAAAACAAGCAAACAGCGATAACAAAAGTGACAACAATGCGAGGAAAAAGATCCATGTGTATTGTTGAATCATGATTTACCAGCCCCCGAATGATTGTTGATCTCTGTTGTCGGGGGTTTTGTGCCACTGGTTGGGTCTCCCATGGCAAACAGGTCCTCGGTGACGGGTCAGGCAAAGAGCGGTCCAGAAGCCCCTTATGAGAGACCAACAGGCCCGGTTAGAACCGTGAGGCCGTCCTTCTGTGGACCCACCACCTGCAGGAGGAGCCAAAGGGGCTGGTGCAATGTGATTGGGGGGCACCCACGACCTGGCAACGGACAACTGGAAGAAGATGAGTGGATGGATGGATTCACTAAACCAGGTGCTACATGCCATTTTACAGCGTTGCACCTCATTAGAAACTGTTTATATCATTGGAGGTGCAAATCTGATATAAAATACGTATATTATAAAAAGATATTTGTGGCCTTTTAGCATTACTGAGACAAAACATCCCAACTGCATCGGCTGTTTGCACAACTCCATTTGAAAAAATAGAAGCAACGCACACCAGAAGTACTCTCAGAGGTGCAGATGTTGAGGAAAATCTCTATAAATAAAAAAAAACAGCATCGCACACTCAAGTAGCCGATCTCCAACTTTTAATGAGGATGATGATAGAACGTTTCGGCATGAGCCTTCATCAGATCATTCTTTTTTCATCTTGGAACCACAGTGCGTGCACAACTTCATTTATCAGGCCATGTGAGTGCACTGGGTTGACGAAATGGCCTGAAGCGAAGCCCTATAGATTTGTGTAATTATCGTTTCACGCTCGTATGACAAAGTGGATACAGTGTAAACATTGTTGTAAATGTAAGAAGTGTCAAACCTCTTACTCAAACAAGTGCATTTGTGTGTCTTATATGACATCCCTGATAAAACATGTTGGTGATAACTTTGTATTGTCCGGACTTTGACCTCCACAAAGCCTGGATTAACTTGTGCAGTTCTTTAAAGAAGAGAAACCATCATTACAACCTTCCCAGCTCATAGTTATCAATGACGCCTTGCAGGAATGGCCGTATATATCTTTCACTGTTTAGCGCATGGCTGTAAATGTTAATGCCTCTGCAGAGATTTGCAGGGAGAAAGTACCGTTTGTTTACATATGGGGCGAAAGTACGAGCTGCCACCCTTTGTTTAGCTTGCTCAAATCTCCGAGGTGCTGCGCGGCGAATGTTTGCACGGTATAACTCTACTCCATTTGAAATCCTCCACGATGTTTGAGCCCAAATATTTGTCCAAAGCCGGCGTTCGTCAAAGTGCAGCGACTTCAGCAACGATTAAATATTTAAACTTCAGATTCCCAAACATAACAAAGCTGTAGAAATGCGCGTTATCGGCCCCTGACAATGCAAATATATCTTTTTAAATCTGCTAGTGTCTTCAAAAGAGCAAGCTATTTTGGCTTTTAGTGTAGACAATGTAGTGCAGCTGAGGCCAGTGGAATGGAGTGTAAACAGCTGCAGGATATATCGATGAAGCCGCCGTCACTGGGGTTTAAGGGGATTGGAGGCAGATGAGCTGAGGAGGAGGCGAACGTTGGTCAATGTCCAGGTCTGACTTCATGAAACGCTACAGGAGGAGAGAAAAAGGTCCGGGTGGATCGAGGCGAACGCAGTCACGTTATATAAAGGCCAGTCTTATCGTTTGGAATGCCGGTTTTTATGTTCGTGATTGACTTTTGGGGGCTTTTAACCATAAGTCTTTTACAATCAGACCCTTTTCCCAGCCAGAGGAGATACTTCCAGGCCCCTCGTGCTGAGCAGAGTTGGTCAGCAACGAAGGAACTTTACTTAAAGGAACAGGCCACCGTTTTTCCATACTAAGATATGTTCTTACCTGAGCTTAGACGAGTTGATGCGCACCTGGTCTTTATGCCCCCTGGAAGAGCTTGGTAGCTTCCAACTTCACCCCCGTTTGGAGCTATAGGAATATATTGGGAGAGGCCAAGCGCTAATAACATCCTTGGTTGTTTTGCGTGACTGAGGGCATGCACAAAGACCAGACAGGTATGCATCAACTCGTCTAAGCTCAGGCAAGAACATATTTCAGCATGGAAAAAACGGTGGCCTGTTCCTTTAAGAGCCGTATTTGGCTCTAAAGAAAGTGATTCCCTACTCCTGGGCTATGGATCACACAATAGCAAATGTCAATATTTCAGTCTGTTTTTGTTTTCTCTGAGGGTGGGCAGTGGGCCGGTCTTTTTCTGCCAGTCCAGCCCTGGTGGAAAGTCTCTCCCCACTCTTCTCCTTCCCTCTGAATTATTGCTTTCCATCTTGATCTTGTCAGAGCCAAAAGAAGCATAAAAACAGTACTTAGCCCATCATAGTAAGCCAGTTATGTGCTCTAAAAAACATATAAATACCCTCACGTAGAGCACGTTTACTTTTATAGGGGCACCATCCACTTCTGACTCCATGAATCTGGCTGCAGCCGACATCAGCTCACCCACAGAGAAGAGCCTCCCCGCCTCATTCTCCTTTTAGAGACTGAAGTACAGTGCGCTGGGGAAATGCCCATAAATATGTCTGTTGTTCTACGCCTCAAGAATGTTTAGCCAATGGACGAAAACAGCGTGAGCTCTCTATACGCAGACAGGAACACTTAGAGCTTGGAATCGGCCGCACTGTCTTTACATTCTTGGCAATTTTCCAGCCTGTCGGGTTGTTCTTTGCGCCTTGTTTTCTTCCAATAAGATGCAGCTTATAATACATCTGAAAGTGGTTATAGGAGGTTTTCTTTTTTTAAATTTGATTTAAAGAATGATTTGGGGTTTTTGGTGACATCTAGTGGACAGGAACGTACATTTCCAAATTCTGGTTCTTGTACTTTTTGTAGAGATTGTAGTTTTAGTTACAGGTTATGAGTATGGTTCTCATTCGTCTACAGATGTTCAATTACAAATACAAGTACAAATGCTCCGTTAATTTAGCGGAGAAAGACTCTAAATTAACTTAATACATTTTTTAATTTAGCGGCTTTCTCTTTCATTGCTCAGACAGTATGAGGTTTGAAGTCGAAGAGGGAGCTGAGTTGGGGCAAAGCTCTCGATTTACCGATCGATCCATGTTCCCACTCACCTATGGTCATGAGATTTGGGTAATGACCGAAAGGACGAGATCGCGAATACAAGCGGCTGAAATTAGTTTTCTTCGCAGGGTGGCTGGGCGCACCTTTTGAGATCGGGTGAGGAGCTCAGTTACCCGGGAGGAGCTCAGAGGTGGCTCGGGCATCTGTTCCGGATGCCTCCTGGTCGCCTCCAGTCATGTCCTAGTGGGACAAGGCCTCGTGGAAGGCCCAGGACACGCTGGTGGGACTACGTCTCCGAGCTGGCCTGGTGTCGCCTCAGGGTCCCCCCAGAACAGCTAGAGGAGGTGTGCGTGGATCTGCTGAGACTGCTGCCCCCGCGACCCGGCCCCGGATATTGCGGAAGAAAATGGATGGACGGACACTTTGGGTTCTCAGCAACCCGTTACCAACTGTCCCACGGCCGGACCTACCGTAAGCTCAGTAAGTCACTTGGCCAAACTAAAAACACTGTAGTAACTCTCTGTGCACAAATATTCAAGTTTTATTCACCCTGAGTCTTTATATTTACGTCAACATGCTGAAGTTGTTGTAACGACACGGAAAACCTCATTCACTGATTTATACGCAATTCAATTTGGAGCACCACAGGGGACGTGCTTAAGACATGCCGTAATTCACTATCAAGGTTTAAAAGTCAAACACTAGACGCTGAGTTACAGCTCTGGCACAGCACAGAATATGGAGAAAAACAATATCCTCAGCAGAGCACAGGGAGTAATGGAAGTGTAGCCTGTGAAATATTGCTGTTTAATTAAGTTGTAAATTGAAAAGGCAGTTTTAGAGGATTTGAATTAAAGAGACTGTCACTTCAAATGGTGCATTAAAGTGTATTCTTTAGAATGACCACAACGTGATATAAGATGGACCATAATGAATAACTTGTTCTTAGGTTAAAGCTCGGATGGATACTCTGATTTATTGTCCAGTGCTAGAATACATTTCTTGACTCATACATTTGCATCTGTGGATCTTTATCACTTGCTAACTTTATGGTAGCCCGTCCCCATGTACTGTCAGAGCTAGAAACACTTTAATCTCAACTGCTGTACCTCCTCTTTCACTAACAAGAAAGATCAAGCATTCATCATTGTTTTGTTTTGAGGTAGGGCAGACTCTTTGACTGGAGTAGGTCAGAATTTGCAGTTTTAGATCAATAAAGCATTTTCAAACCAACAAAGTGTAAGATATGATCAAGATGTGTTTGAAATTATTAGCAAATACCTGAAAAAACATGACACTCCCACTTTGAAAAAAGTTTGTACTGTCTTATTAGATTCATCCATCCATTTTCTTCCGCTTTATCCGGGGCCGGGTCGCGGGGGCAGCAGTCTCAGCAGAGATGCCCAGACTTACCGGTCCACGCACACCTCCTCCAGCTGTTCTGGGGGGACCCCGAAGCGACGCCAGGTGTGGGATAAGGTGTTCGCTCTGTCGTCCTGGTTCATAGATGCTGAAGCATGTTTCCTGATCCCGATGGCTTCTCTGATCCAGCTGATCCAGCGGTGATACTTGTTACTTTCGGCTTGGATGACCCCGGCATTGCCCTAACACATCACCTCCACCACCAAGTGACGCTTCTGAGGAAGATCACACAAACCTTCTGTCTTACTAAAATAACAGTAGTGTACAACATCAGTAATAGCATAATACTCCCTGTTTGGAGACTGTAACCTTGGTGATTTTTTAGAGTCATTTTAACCATTTTGCATTTAAAATACCTTATATTCGAGCAGCATCAGCTTCCTGGTTGTATAAGCTACGCAGTGGCGGAGTGATCTGCTAGAAAATAGTCCCTCAATATGCGATCATTCATGTGATGCAAGGTCAGTTATATTCCAAAACTTACTCTATCGACAGACATTTATATGGTTAGTCTGGTGTTATAAGTGATTTGCCTCAGGTGCACTGTGGAGCGGGTTAGACTGTTTTTAATGCAGGCTAGCTGATACCATAGAAATGCGCTAGCCTAGCACTAGCCTAGCACTAGCCTAGCACTAGCCTAGCACCACGTAACTCTTCAAATATATGAATTGCATGAAACAGAAAAAAAATATCTCCAGAAATCAGCAACACTCTGGATAACTAGGAAATGAGGCCCTATGTCAAAAATCCTGAAATATCCCTTTAAGTTTGGGGAGGAACCACTGCTGTACAAACATCACCACGGGAGTCTGTCCAGCCACTTTCAACCCCTCACTGCGCCAGGTATGAAGCTGTTGATTTCACATAGCAACATCTGTCAAAAAGCATTGCGCACTTTAGACAAGTTTTATTTCCGAAGGTGCTGGAACAGTAGACGTGCCTAAATAAACTTTCAGCCGAAGATGAAATTATATCAAGAAAATGTATATGTATGTATATATATATATATATATATATGTATATGTATGTATGTGTATGTATATATATATACATATATATGTATATTTTTTGCTTTTATTGTTACTATTATTTATTATTATTATTGTTTTTTTCTTTTTTTTTTTTCTTTTTTTTTATTTATTTATATATATATATATTTTTTTTTTTTTTTTTTTTTTTCTTCTCATAATTAACATAAAATTTGACATGAAATCATTTATTTCACTCATAATCTTTTTATTTATTTATGTATTTTTTTATTTTTTTTATTGGTTAATTGTCATCCATGTCAATTATACAATAAACACACGCATATAAAAATGTAGATACACACACAATATCTCCTCTTGTTCCTTTCTCTTCCTCTTCACTATCTCTCTCTCCCTTTCTGCTCCCCTTTATTTTTAATTTTCATGAATTATATGTCCCCGAGGTTATGCAGTGCTTATAATGCATTTTTTGGGGGGGAGGTAGAGTAAGGAAAAATATATATATATGTATATATAAAAAAAAAAAGGGGGATACACCAAAAACACTGCTTGATCAAGTGAGCAGACTCTCTCCTCATCAGGTCAGAGGGTTGCTCTAAAGTGATGGAGCGGTCTCTGCTATGCTGCTGCCTCCCCACCACGGACAGGCAGCAGCAGAATTTAAGCACCATGGTCTTACCCCACCTCAAAATTAAAGAATGCAAATAAATAAATAAATAATAATAATAATAATAATAATAATAATACTAAAAAGAAAATTAACGACAAATGTAGAGGTGGATATTAGCCAGGTAAAAACACTGCTTGATCAAGTGAGCAGACCCTCTCCTCATCTGGTCAGTGGGTTGCTCTGAGGTGATGGAGCAGTCCTTGCTCTGCGAGTTGCCTCCCCAGGGTCGGGCAGCAGCAGAGTTTAAGCCCCTGGTCTTACATCCACTTCAAAAGGGTATTGAACTTATAAGTAAAAATGATTAATAAATAAATAAAATAAAATTATAAGCATTGTATAATTGGAAAGAAATGTCTTCTATTTGATTGATTTTACTATTCTATATTTTAGTTGTATGACTATTACTATTAATATTATCATTAGTATCTTTTTGTTTTTCTTTTTTGTTTTTTGCTCCTTTCTATGTTGCCAAACTCTCCTTCTCTTGTGTTTCCCCTATAAACATATCCAAGTCGCACTTAGCATTTCATACAGGCACGCACACACATGCGCACACACACACACACACACGCACACACATGTAAATGTTTAAGGTAGCACTTCTAACTTGTGCCCTTTTTTTGTTGTTGTTGTATAGAATTTGTTTTATGATTATTATTATTATTATTACACGTCAGTGGACTTGTCTACTGTTTTTGTATTGTTCGTCTGCACTACCTTAAATAAAAAAAAAAAAAAAAAAAAAAAAAAAGAAATTATATCAAGACAAATCTCCAACAGGCATTGAGTCAACAATGTGGACCGCCTGCAGAGGGCGAGGACAGCATCGAAGTGCAGGCTTCTCAAACTGTTGGCAGCAGACACTGGGGCTTGGCCTTCGAGGGGTCAGGGTGACTTAAACTCAAAGCCTGGTGCTGAACAATACGGCCTGAGATAATGGCAGTGTGTGTTTAAAATGCAGAAGAAGATGATATAATACAGGGTTAGACCAATCATCTCAATGGAGATTTTCTACCTTAAAGTAGGTTTTTTGGGGGTGTTTCTTTAGCTTTTTCAGCATTTGTAAAATACTTTAACCTCTTGACCCCTGCCTTTCTCCAGTTGAGCTTTACCCAAATCCATAAGGTCACAGCCAGGCCAGTGTAACACCTCATGTGCTCAGTTCAGTTGGGGAAAAAGAGGTTAACTCATTGACTCCCATTGATGTCTGTTTGTAGACGTCAATAATGTTTTACAGAACGGGTGCAGTAAAGCCTTATGCAACTTCCATGTATAGATCTTACTTGTAGACATTATTTTACTGAGTCAGCAGGTGGCAGCAGTGCTCTTTGGATGCCTGATCACAAGTAGCAGAAGTAGAAACCGTGGCTACTCATTTTGATCTGACCGTGATCTCAGACGAGGGAAGGACAATGGCAACGAGAGTAGGAGAAGGTCGAGAGAGAATGGCGAAACAAAAGGAAAAATACAAGCAACTTACACTTGAACAGGTTTTGGTTAGAGGTGGTTCTCGTAGTAAGTGTTGAAGGAGATGATGGCGATGATGGTGGAGGAGGAGGATCAAGGAAGCAGACAGGTGTTCGACTAGGATGCTAACCCAGAGCCCACGTCTGGGCATGGCGTCCGACGGGGCTTCTAATCACAGCACACACAAGAGGGAAGAAGGAAACCACTGTCCAGATGTTTGTGGTGTCACTAAAGCAAAAAAATATTATTAATATTATTATATGATGCACTTCTTTATACAAAAAGCTTGTTTTCAAAGTTTTTTGGTCAGAAACTAACTTTCAGTGAAACTTACCTATGTTCAACTGGTGGCTACGGAAGAACGAAACAAGCTAGAAACAAACTTTTTTTTTACTGATGAAAGTAGAGAAAGTCTATTCTTTCAGAAACTGGTTTCAGATTTTACATAGTGAAAAATCAGTGAAAATCATCGAAAGCGCCTGGCAATATGGGGTTGGCTGTTCTGAAACTGGCAGGCAGCCAATGAGTTAAAGGGATATTTCAGGATTTTGACATAGGGCCTCATTTCCTAGTTATCCAGAGTGTTGCTGATTTCTGGAGATATTTTTTTTTTAATTCAAGCAGTTCTTATATTTGAAGAGTTTCGTGGCGCTAGGCAAGCGCATTTCTATGGTATCAGCTAGCCTGCATTAAAAACAGTCTGACCTGCTCCACAGAGCACCTGAGGCAAATCACTTATAACACCAGACTAACCATATGAATGTCTTCGTCGACAGAGTAATTTTAACCATTTTGCATTTAAAACACCTTATGTTTGAGCAGCATCTGCTTCGTGCTTGTATAAGCTACACAGCGGCGGAGTGATCTGCTAGAAAATAGTCCATCAAAATGTGATCATTCATGTGATGCAGGTCAGTTATATTCCAAAAATTATTCTATCGACACAAACATTCATATCGGCGTTATAAGTGATTTGCCTCAGGTGCTCTGTGGAGGGAGGGGGTCAGACTGTTTTTAATGCAGGCTAGCTGATACCATAGAAATGCGCTAGCCTAGCACAAGCCTAGCGCTACAATACTCTTCAAATATAAGAACTGCGTGAAAAACCAAAAAAAATATCTCCAGAAATCAGCAACACTCTGGATAGGAAATTACGCCCTATGTCAAAATCCTGAAATATCCCTTTAACAGGTATTTGCTCTCTTATATAATTTCTCTCTGGTATAATTTCAAGTGAAAAATAAATATTTTTAAATGTAAAAGTTTTCCAGTGTGGTTCCAATTTGCCAATTCAAGGGAGGACACAGTTTGAACGTGTGCATATGGAAACCAGGTGACACTTACCCCTCGAACGCGCCACCGCCCGCTGAGATCGGTCGATGACACAATGGAGATATAGCACTTACCGCTCCGGTGTAAACAGACTGTAACATCCTTTAAGATGCTGCAGCCTTTGTAGCCCTTTACAAGACCCCGATGAAGACACGGGTCATGTTTTTCTAGATAAAAATGTGGAATCTGCACAAGTTTATTGGAAACAGGAAGGCAGCAGTAGAGACTGAGCGTGAAACGATGAGCCCCAAGGAACCAAAGTCAGGCCTTTGTAATTTTAGATGTTGAGGTTTGCGGCTTGTAAAAGTCACAGAAAGCTGTTTTGTTTTGACTTTCTAGGCCTTGAAGTCCAGAGGAAGTCAAGTTTTCAGTGGTAATGACATTAGACTATTCCATTGTTTCAATAAAGTCAAAAAGATCCAGTGTGTTGATCTTGTGTTGGGAAAATGAATCAAAATTTAAAATCACAATCTCGCCTTTGATCATTTTCAATAACCGTCATGGGACTTTATACTTGCCCGGTTTACAGCTATTTCTTTGGCAGAAACAGCACCGAGTTTTACAGTTTGGACAAATCAACGGAAGATTTTTGAGCGTTAAATAATACTGGAGGAAAAGCTTTTGTTTTTGTCAAATCCTGACTCATTTTTCTCCAGCACATCCCAAATATTCCCAATGGGGTTCAGATCTGGACTGTGTGGCAGTCGATCCATCTCATACTCACTGACACTCTGTCAAAGTGTGGGCCCGGTGAATCCTGGCAACCCTGGAGAGAATTGTCTTTGGCCCACGAAAACACAGAGAGCTTGTCGTTGGTCTGCTTTAGGCTCTTTCACTAGAACCAAAAAATCAAGTTAGAAATGTCGGGGTCATTATGGACTCAGACCTGAATTTTAACAGTCATATTAAGTCCATTACATCAGCGGCCTATTGCCACCTAAAAAACATTGCTAAGTTGGTTAGACTCTCAAAACGGCCTGCTTACTGGCCTTTCCAAACGAGATGTTAGAGCTGCTGTATATTCAAAATGCTGCTGCTCGAGTCCTGACCAGAACCAGGAAATACGACCATATTAGTCCAGTGCTCCGGTCTCTGCACTGGCTTCCTGTCACTCAGAGAATAGACGTTAGTCTCTTCATGGTCGGGCACCAAGTACATCTCTATATGTTAAAGCCGTATGAACCATCTCAGGCCCTGAGATCTTCAGTGAGGGGTCTCCTGGTGGTTCCCAGAGTCAGGACTAAACACAGTGAGGCTGCGTTACAGGTTCATGCAGCAAAGGTCTGGAACAGCCTCACTGTTTATATCCTGATCTCTTATTATGTCAGTGCCCTCTGCTGGACATGTGTGGAATTCTTTCCTTTTTTAAATTTAACCTGCCCCCTAGTGGCTGGAGTGAGCAAACTGGTTATTTCTTTAAAAAATCCATAACTCTGCACAGGAATGGGCTAGAGACTTTCTTTTTTTAATATATGCTCAGGAATTCATGCCCACGGGCCTTTCTTGGCCTTGACCCATGTGGCCTAACCCTAAAATTATTACTAATGCTTATTAATAATTAATGAGCACACTTTAGTCTACAGGGATACCTGTATTTTTAACATATTTTCTATGAGCTGTATTGATGGATTTGTTTTATTGTGTTTTTATTGTGTTTTTATTGTGTTTATTGTGTTGCTGTGAGACATTGTCTTGGCCTTGTGCGTGAAATGGACTATATAAATAAATCTACTTTGCCATTGCCATCTTGGAATATGTGCGTGCCAATCCATAGATGGAATAACCTGGTCATTCAGGTCGTCAGCTGCTCTCATTCTTTGGGCTCATTTTGTTGCTGAACCCAGACCTGACCTGTTGGTTAAACCCAGGCAATTATTTACGGGTCAGGAAGATCACAACATAATTTCCTATCAACTCCAAAGTGGGATGCCTGTCTTTTTAACAATCACTAACTCAACTTAACAAGACACGGCGCTTGAACTGTCCAGCCGGGTCAAGGGGGACCAACTGCTCTTGACTCCAAAACTTCACATCTGACAACAGTTTAGAAATATGCATTTGTACCGAACGATCTTGGCCCGACGCTGTAAAGCAAACAGAGAGGAGTGTCAGTGAAAAATGAACAGAGGCACCGGCTCTGGGAGAAGAAGCCGCGAATGGTGCCAGGAGTCGAGGCAGGAGTGATGAGAGAAATACAACAATGCCTGCAGGTTTAAGAGTGAAAAATGTGTTAAAAATGTCTAAAGCAAATGTTCAAAATCATAAAACTTCACTTGAAATAATCCTATAGCAGCCACTGGTGGAGTCTCAATCCAGTTTAGGTCCAACTGACTGCACCAGACGCTTAAACTAATGCTTTCCCTCTTATATAAATCCCCTCCTCTCATTGTCTGTTCACATTTGCTCAGTTCTCCTGCATTTCTCCCGTGGGTTTCTCGTTTTGGCCGCCTTCGAACACCTGACAGCACGACATGCGTTTTAACAGATGTTTGCTTGACCTATGATTTCAACATCTGTCCCAGCCTACCCTTAGCAATACCCATGATGCCTTGTTAGTCCCATCTGAGTCCATGTTTTGTCAGTCAACGGGTGAACACTATGGCGATCTTAGCATTCGGAGAAACGATTCTGTCAAGCATTCCTGGTTATATTACGTACGGGACCGTTGGGAGTATCTTGGAATCATTTTGAGTTTTGTGTCAGCGGGTTGGTGACGCAGCATGTCTCTGTTTTCCATGAGTAATCTCTTCACCGTGATTGATCACAATGAGAGTATGAGGGGACATCATGTTGGGTAAGTGGCTAGCATCTGGCAACTTAAAGGAACACCGCATAACATTTTTTGATTATACTGTTGCCAGATAAAAAAGAACAGGCTCCTAATGACCGGTGAGACGCAGAAAATGGCATTTTTGCGGTGGGTAATCAACGAGTGGATTTGGATGAGGACCAAACCTGTTTAGTCAACATCTCCAGTGAAGGTACAAGTCAGGTTAAAGGAGGTGAACCGCTAACCGCCAATGGGCGAGGAGATCGCTTCTCTTGGTCCTCATGGCGGGGGCAATGGCCGCTGGTTGCTCTACTTTGTGACTGCGGCGCTCAGGGGCCGACATTGCTGCTGTACCTCCATTATGTGGGCAGCAAAACAAGCTAGTTTTCCATTAAAAAGCATTGCACTTTACACACGTTCTAAGCAACTGTAAAGCCTGGTTTCTAATTTTTAAAAACTTTCTACAGCTAGATATTGCTCCTGTGATAACGCTGGGTTAGTTACAATTAAAGAAACCAGGCTGGTTTTCCATAAGAAACATTTTAGAGGGCTGGACTTTGATTGACAGGCCGTTAGCATTAGAGCTAACGGTGCGGGTGCGGTTACGACTGGACTACGCGCCCTGCGAGGTCCGAGTCTACAGTGAAGATCCCACCCTTATGCCCTTTTTCGGAACATGCTAGGTCAGAGCTGGGAAGGAGTCTGTAAATCCGCCATGAATTCCCTTTCGAACATGGTTATTAAGGGCAAAGGAGTGAGAAGAGTCTATTATGTTTTATGTCTAATAGCGGGGGGCTGATATTGCTGCGTTTCCACCCCCTAGTGGCTTGGGGCAATTCCAGAAGATTCAATAATACATGGAATCTAATGGTGACTTTACACGTGTCAAAAACAACATCAAATCCTTGTTCTAAATCCATCCATCCATCCATTTTCTTCCGCTTTATCCGGGGCCGGGTCGCGGGGGCAGCAGTCTCAGCAGAGATGCCCAAACTTCCCGATTCTTGTTCTAAAGACTTTCTAAAAAATACAGTTGATTACTGTGACAATGCTCATAAGAGTATACGTTTTAACCACGCTGGTTTATGTTATATTTGATATATCTTTGATAGCTTTAAGCATTGATTGGCCCTGGAGCTCTGTGGAGGTTTGTTGCTGCTCAGCCCGCCTCATGGGGGCAGAGTTACTTGCCTTTTTTGTCCTTTTTTGTAACATGCTCTGTAGGACGGGACTGGGCAGCATCATGGCTTCTCTCTTAACTGGAATAATTACTGTAAATGGGGAGGAGTGAGCAATGACAGTCTATAAATATGAAGCCTAAGCGTTAATTCAACCTGGGAGACTAATTTCAGCATCACCTACCTCCAGCCAATGATCGCTTCTGAGAGGGCCACACCTCAGCCATCAGCATAAGAGCCGCACCTCCGTAGCAGCCAATCATCGTCCTCGGCCCCAGCAATCATGGTTTGTTCTTCTCAGCTGTGCTGCGACCCACCTCCGCCCCGTCTCCACCTCTTCTGCCCACGGCTTCTCCCTGCTGCATCTTCACGGGTCTCCTATACCACCAGTGTCCAGGCTCCTGGGAAGACGTCCCTACCTCCAAGCTGTTCATCCATACTGACTTACATACATACATCCATGTCTACTGATCGCCAAAACTAATATACATGTCAATAAATCTTTTGTCTGTTTGAGTCTATCCAGGTTGAAACACAGTCAATGCTCATGTAGACTCACACAGTTATCTGTAAATGAAAGCCTGTATTTTATCCAATTTAAAGCTTTAAAGCAGGACATTTAGAGACTTGGTTCTGAGCCAAGATCAACCTTTGTTTTTCTTATTTTATTTGACTTTTATTTCACCAGGAAAGTCCCACTGACATTGTGAATGTGAGATTCCTGGCTTCTGAGATTCCTGGCTTCTGCATGCATGTGCTGTTAAAGGGGAGTTATTCTCTTGGGTAGTATTTCACTTAATGCAAGTTTAAATGACATATACCAGATATTTTGTATTACAAACAATGTTGCTAAACTGAAAGGACCTGTACCTGACTTTTTTTTGTTTGCCCATTTCGTCAGAATTAGGTATAGTGCCTTTAAAATTTTACTTTTGTCAAGCTCATTCCTAATTTCCCTGAAACAAATGCTTTAAAATAACATGCAGTTTTCTCCACAAACGTCTGAGTTTACTAAAGAAGTACAAAGCAAATTTCATTCCACGACTAGAAGACAATCAGGGAGCGTGCCTTCCAGTAATCCTGGTTGCACAAGTCAAAGTAAAACTATTCCCCGCAGTGCACCCTCTTCAAAAATGTGACTTGCTTCTCCTTGTTTTTCCGAGGCTGTGTTTTCTCCTTGGATTACGTTACAATCAAAGCCAGGCTCATCCGGGACGTTTCAATTGGAAGCCGACATTGTTCCATTAATCATCACATCTTTCTTGTGAAGAAGCCAGCGATGTGAAAACTGTTCAGACATGCAGCTTGTGTCGGCGCTGGAACCCATCGCACTCAGGACTGGACTTGATCGAACGAAATATAAACATATAATACTGTGTTGATTCTGCAGCATCCTGTTTCTTTCAGTCACGCTTTCAATCACATGAGGGAAACTAGAATGAACTAAAGAAATGTAAGATGTGTCACTGATTTTACAGAGGGAAATTAATAATGTTGAGGCTAAAATCCCCCTCCAGGCTAAACTGTTCAATCCAACAAAGCCTTTAGGGGATGAATGATATCAGACCCAAACCAGTATTGAGAAATATGACATTATTATGAACTTGAGTAATTATTTGGACAATGTGACATTCATGAGCGACCGGACATTTGACCTCTTACCTAAACTGAATTCATTGTCTCCAGTTCGGCTTTACCTAATTGACTCTGTGCATAACTTCAAACCATAACAACGCCACCCAAGAAGTGACTTCCTGTTTCGATCCAGCACGCCAAAATAAAAGTACACAGTTCGTCTCATTGATTAGTTCAGCAGGTACTCACAACATTACAAGAATATAATTAAATACGCACAATTTGTCTGTTAATAGTCAGGCAGAAAGAAAGTTGAACTAATGACCTGCTGAACTAATGGATAAGATGGTGCTTTTATTTTGGTGTGCTGGATCGAAACAGGAAGTCACTTGTTATGATTTGAAGCTAGGCGGGGGCTGCGTCCGAAACCATCAAATTATAGCCTCTATGTCCTAACTGTAGCTCCTGATCCTTAACCTTTCATGGGCTCAACTGCTAGATCTCTATGGAGTTAGTGAACTTTTCAGCAGCATTTGCCTAACTCGACCGTCCTTACCCAGGGGATGTGACATCACCAACAGCTGCTGTTCTTCTTCTTTAAGGTTATTGGCAGACTAAAGCGTATGCCGCCACCTACTGTAGTGCATATGCAACAATACCTTAATTTAATTCATTTACTGAGTGACATGTGACTGAGCTGTGATATCTCTAACATGTATTTTGTGACTTTTCTAAAGTTTGGCTTGTGCAGAATCTTATTCCATATTTTTTTTAAATTAAATGTGCACCTGTCAATCAACAGTGGTTGCGCATGAATCACTCGAGGGTGGGGGGATTGGCAACGCAGTGGCTTATGGGATGGCACATAGCTCCTAATCGCTGGTAAGGGACCACCAGAGGTCTCTATGCTAAAGTGTCTATGATAGTCAGCATTTAGGCTTCTTTCACTAAATCCTTCCTAACTGACAGACCAATTCGGACGCTTCTTATCATGGCGGACGCTGACGCACATCCGGTTTGGCGTAAGAGTTCTTACCTGTCTGCTCGTTTCGAAAGGAGCCACAGAGTCAATTCTAAACGCTTCTCGACTGAAGAGCAACAGTGGAATGCCACATTTGAAAGCTAAGGTCTACAAAAGTGATCATGTCACATTTTTGTCTCTTTTTCATTGGTCATTTGACGTGTTTTCACCACTTTTTTGTCACATTTTTGAAGTGTTTTTGAGGTCTTGTTGGTTTTTATGTTCCTTTTTCATTACTGTTTTTGGCACTTTTTTGTCGAGTTTTTGTCACTTTTTCATCGCTTTTCTAACACGCTTTATCACGCTTTTTTGTTGCGTTTCAGTGAAAATGATTCAATATTCAATGAAAAGAAGAAATGATACAAATAAATACACTGACGATACACATTGAGCCCAGAAACATATTGTTTATCTGTTATTTATTCATTCTTAAACTATGTGAAAGTGTCCCCTAAACAGAAAGATAAGTCGATATAGTGATTATCGTGACCAATTCTTAACCCCACTGAGGATCTCTGGGATGTGCTGGATCTTGAAACAACACCACAGCGATTGTGCTGTAATCAAAGTCTCCTCAAAGACTTCACATTTCTGCAAACACCCTTTTGTTAAGCACAGAGAGGAAACTCAAGTCATTTTCTTCAAGTGGCCCCACACTGTGCGAGGTGAACTCCACCTAAGACTCTTCGAGGCGTGAGAAGTTCTTTGTCATGTAAAAGCAGCTCACGGGACGCCTGCTTTACTCTGTTCCCTACTTTAACATCACACTGGTTTTATGGAGTAAAGTTTTGGGCTCTAATCACCGCTTGGTTTAACGCCACGCTCCCCTTCTCTGTCTCCTCTGACCTCAGTAACTTCTACATTTTCACTACTCGCCGCCAAAAGCTCACATTGTCCCTGCTCCAATGGAAGAATGAATCACTCAGAGCATAAAACCCCAGGCAGCCGATGCTTGAAGGAAACATATCTGAGGTCCGGTCTGGCGGCGGGTCACATAAGTGCTTGTGAACAGGGGAGTTATTAGCAAAAGGATTCGTTTTTTCTGGTTTGAGGAAGGAAGGATTATTTATGTTAATATCAATCACACATGTCACCAAGATATTAAAAGGACGGCAGGTTTTCCATGTCAAGGAGCGGGACTTGGCCAGTGTGACTCTGCCATCTAAAGGACAATCAGGGGAACTGCAACTGAGTGATGAAGAAGTCAGTCAAATGAACAAGAACGTCCCATACAAGTCACACTTTAACCTCTTAACCCCCACCTGAACCGAGCACATTCTCTCCAGTTTGGCTTTTACTCAATCTGGAAGGTCACTGAAAAAAGTGTCAAATTAGCGAAAAAAATGAGATGAAAACGCAACAAAATAGCGCCAAAAAAGCACTGAAAAAAAAAAGCAATGACAATGCAACAAAAAGCCATAACAGCCACAAAAGAGACAAGAAAGAGACAAAAAGCACGACTAAAGAGTGACGAAAAAGCCACAGAAACGCTTCGAAAATGTGACAAAATTGTGGCGACAAAAAGTTGCGGTGAGTTTCATTGGTCTTAGCTTTCAAATGAGGCTGTAAACTCCAGTTGAAAAGCTTTTAGATTTGGGTAAAACCGAACTGGAGAAAATGTGCTGGATTAAGACGTTAGAAGTGCTTGATCTTATTGCCAATGGAACAAGAATGATTTTTCTTACTTTTGAATTTGTTTTGTCTCATTTAAAAAGTGTTTTTGTCTTGTTTTAAGAGTTCAAGTTCATTTCTTTTATCAGGTCTGGATTAAAGGAACAGGCCACCGTTTTTTACATACTGAGATATGTTCTTACCTGAGCTTAGACGAGTTGATGCGTACCTGTCTGGTCTTTGTGTGCGCCCTCAGTCATGCAAAAAGACCAAAGATGTTGTTAGCATTTTTCCTCTCCCAACATATTCCTATAGCTCCTAACGGGGGTGAAGTTGGAAGCTCCCACGCTCTTCCACGGGAACACACAAAGACCAGACAGGTACGTATCAACTCGTCTAAGCTCAGGTAAGAACATATCTCAGAATGGAAAAACGATGGCCTGTTCCTTTAAATGTCTCAAATTGAGCACAATATTTAAAATTTTGAATTGTTTTGACTAGTTAAGATTTGGTCGGGCTTTATTTCACTTGTTCTGAGCTGTTCCTGACTCGAGTCTTTATTTCAAAAGTTGATGTATTTGTATTGTCCCATTATTTCAAGCACCTCGAACCCAGTCTGACATGAGAGAATTCAAATCACCAAAACAATATGATTAACACAGTCCAGGTTTTTGCAAAGCTGTTCTGCAACGCATTGTTAATGTCGATCCTTCATCTCCAGAGAAAAGAGTGTCACACACCAAGAAGTGAACCTGGACTAAACATTTCTAGCTTCTTCGAGGGAGCATGTCACGATCGCTTGTGCCATTTGCTCGGCCAACGTCTCCACACTGCACCTTTCCTCGACTTCTCTAAGGACGCTCTTCATAACTTCGCCAGAAACGACCTCGGCGAACTCCGCGATCCTCCCGCTTTGGACGTGGCGTGTTCCCGGCTGCTCCGTGGACAGCGACTGCATCAAATGTTCCACGAGCTCGACTTCGGGTTCGAATCGTTCCTCTTCTTGGGTTTCCTTCGGCGTGGACGGAGGCGGAGAGGGGGTGAACTCCTTGGCCAGGCCTCCCTTGAGCTTCCGGGTGAAACTTTTCCGACTTTTCTCCAGTTCGGGCAGCAGCGGGGTGGAAGGGGGAGCGTCCGGGTAATCCAGGGACCCCAAAATGGGTAGCCCGGATTGAGACAGCGCGGGATGGGTCGGATTCCTTGATGCCTCGTTGTCTTTCCTCCATTTTTGTTCGTCTTGACCTCTGCACGCTTCCCTCATGGCGGTTTCGATCACGTGTGAGGCTAACTCTTGTGCATGGCTTTCCTTAAAATCCCCAAAGTCTGCAATTTCCACTTGGAGAGATCGGACTATTTCGTCTGCCATATTTCGTGCAAACGTTTCAACAGTCTCTTTGTTGAGCGGGCTTTTCCCAGAGTTTCCCGAAATGCCTCGGTCGGCCGGAGTGGACATTCTTGGGCTCCCCTGCACCAAACCCTGTAGGAAAAAAGAGATTCATTTGTGAGTGATTTGAAGCAATTAAGACATTTTGTTCGACACAGAGTCCATTTATGGTTTGAAACGTTGCCTTGTTCCTATAATATCTCCAACTTTTTATTGAAGATTGACTTGCCCAATGCCCACGATAGTAAAACCATCGACATTAAAGCCCAGAGTGTAATTTTTGTTACTTAGTCGGTCATTTAAATGTTTCCACTTCTCCTTCCCCTGTGGATGCACTCGCTGTGGCCTTGTTTCAATAAGCTTCTGCAAAGTCAAGAGATCCAGTGTTGCATTCATTTTTCACCAAGATCTTATACAGTATATGATGATAGAGTCTGACAGAGCATGAAAATATCACAACGATATTTCTGAACTCTTTCCCACAGAAACAAACTCTAAAGGCTAAGAATGACAGTCAAGCTTTGTTCAAAAAGGACAATAAAACACAACTTTAAAAAAAAAAATGCAAATAAATATACACACGATAGATATCAACAGAGAGGTACTCAAGTAAATGTACTAAAAGGACCTATACCTGTGAAAAAAATCACTCTGATGTGTGAAGTTTGTGTTATGATTTGTTGATGTGTATAGTCAACCCAAATAGTCAATATATGACGAAAAGAGGTTCAAAATCAGGTAAAGCAGAACTAAGTAACTCATGCCCCGAGAGGCCATAAGCGCCACTGCAGGTGTCGTAGCATGTTGCGTTTTTTTACTCATTATTTGTCAGTGAGTAAATACTACGCTGACTGAAAAGACAAAGGGAGAGGGGGATATTGAATATTATGCCCAATAGCTTTGCCCGTTAGCCTGTTAGCTTCTTTTTCGTGATACTATTAGTGTGTATTGGGGCCTCCGACCCGGTGCAGGCAAAGTTGCAAGTGTGGTTTTCTGGCCAGCGACACCAGGGGGAGATGAAAGCCCCCCCAATCATCCCGTCAACACTTGTATTACCCCCAGAGGGACTACGGAAAGGATTTATTAAGGCAAACAAGTTACTTAGTACTGCTTTAAATGGACTCGATGCAAGTTGTCATTTTTAAACTCACTACTGCCACCTCAGGTCTTATGCGTAACTGCAGGTTCTATATTACGGCACTTCGGACCCGCAGTAACAACTTTTTGAGTGACAGTGCAGAATTTTAGAGGCAGTTGCGGTGAACAGGTTGGAGCTTATTCTACACATTAGGACATGAAAATGAAGAAAATATATAATTTTAACATTTTTAAACTGCGCATAGGGGACTATACAGAGTTTAAAAATGTTAAAATTAAGTATTTTCCTCCCCCTACTTGTTCCAGCCATGTCCTAATGTGTAGAATGAGCCCAGACCTGTTCACCATAACTGCCTCTAAAATCCTGCACTGTCACTTAAAAAGTTGTTACTTTGGGTCCGAAGCGCCGTCATGCACAAGCTTAATATAGAAGGTGTAGTTACACGTATGACCTGAGGTGGCAGTAGTGAGTATAAAATGACAACTTGCATATAGTCACTTTAAGTAACTTTTAAGTAAGTAACTGTACTTTTGCAAGTAGTCTTTTCATACAGTAGTTTTTACTTGTACTTGAGTAATATTAAAATTAAGTATCTGTACTCGTAAGTAAAACAAAAAATAGTGACTTGTACCACTGTGAGTAAATCTGTTCTGATTCCATGTTTTGTTTGTCATAATTTATGTCACTACTGAACCATAAATCAGACTTTTACAGTTACTCAATACACACACAACTCAAGTAAGATGTTTTTTTTTTTTACTCTGACTTGAGTAAATATCTTGGCTCCTCTATAGGTCGATGTAGTGATTATCGTGACAGCCCGTGCACTAACACGTCTAAGTGAAGGCAACAGGAAGTTCAAAACAGAAAGTGACTGAACGAAAGTGAAATGTTGTGGTTTTGAAGACAGGAAGTTCAAAGTGACATGAGTGCAAAAGAGATGCACCATCAGCAACCTGCGGGAACTTATGGTACCTGAACTGAATACTGTTTTGATCATGCGTGCTTCTCTCCAATAAGGAAACCATGTGCCTTTTTCTTGAGTTGCCAATCATTTAATAGACTGGTGTTTATTGGATTATTTCATCACACCCGGAGTGTCCATTATGAGTTTAAGCTCTCTTCCCTGAGGTCTTACATCATTTCTTAACAACTTCAGAACAGCGTCACTCTTGAGGCTGGCAGCTTTATTTTTTATCATTAGATGTAATTTTTTCTCACCTAAACTTGTTTTTCTCAATTATCTTTATCGACCATGGCGTCATCTATCGGATTTTTATGCGTTCCCTTCGGATATGACGCCAAAATGGATTCCATGGAAGAACAAAGAAGTGAAAAGACTTTGTTTGTTTCTGTTACTTAGATATTTCTGTGTTAGTGTGCAGAAGGTGAAATAAACTCTGAAAGGGGCAATGTTTTTGTGTCTTATAATCCTTAGCTTCGTTTCCGATCTCTCATAGTCTAATGGGAGCTATGAAATTCAGACGATATTTGTGCACTTTGTATCTGTTCTGAGCCTTGAAAAGCAAGGATTCAACAATGAGGAGCCGTTTACTAGCGTTTCTCCCAATGGCCGCTGGCTGCTCTGCTTTGTGACGACGACACTAGGGGCCGCCATTGCCGTAGCACCTCCATAAAGCCGCTAGTCTCCCAATGGAATGCAATGAACTTTAGACGCGTTAAAAACAACTTTAGAACCTAGTGCCTAATTTTTCTTCTTTCAGATTGACTTTTTAGAGCTTTAAACCATGCTATAACTTGTTCTGTCGTCAAAGTCAGACCTGGAGTTGTATTTCACTCCATTCACACTGTTTTAAAGGGACTATACAGAGTTTAAAAATGTTAAAATTTAGTATTTTACTCCCCCTACATGTTCCAGCCATGTCTTAATATGTAGAATGAGCTCAGACATATTTACCACAACTGCCTCTAAAATCCTGCACTGTCACTGAAAAAGGCGTTAATTCGGTTCCAAAGTGCCGTCATGCACGAGCTTAATATAGAAGGTGCATTTACACGGATGGCCTGAGGTGGCAGCAGTGAGTATAAAATGGCTAACTTGCATCTAGCCCCTTAAAGTAATCCTCGGGTAAAATCTAGTTGAACTGCTTCTTCTTCTACGGTGTCATCTTCTGTACTCCCTGCATACAATCGAGTCATTGTTCAAACTCGAAACTGTCTACACATTTTTAAAGCCCATAATCCAACATTATATCCGTTCTGAGCCATAAACCAAACTGTAAACCACGTTGTAGATCGAAACAGAAAATTAGTTTTTAAAAAGTAATTCCTACCACTGCCAGCATTGAAGCTGAAACTACTTAAGAACCCCTCACTCTTTGTGTACCATTACTGTTAAAGGGGCAAGATGCAAGTTAGCCATTTTATACTCACTACTGCCACCTCAGGTCATACGTGTAACGGCACCTTCTATATTAAGCTCGTGCATGACGCCACTTCGGACCCAAATTAACACCTTTTTGAGTGAGGATGTTAGATGCAGTTGTGGTCAATAGCTCATTCTACACATTAGGACATTGTTGGAACATGTAGGGGGAGGAAAATGCATAATTTTGAACATTTTAAAACTCTGTATAGTCCCTTTAATATGTATGAAAACAACAAGAAATCTAGGCTCTGATCCGTATTCTTTAATTCTTTTGCCTTTGAGTCTGTGTACAAAGACAAATGCTAGTTTTCTTTGTATCTAATCTGCAAAGCTAAACATTGAGGAGCACTTACAGATATTTAAAAATAATAAAATAGCTTAATCCTCCGGAGCTTTCACTTAAAAATCCAAATATAGTCTTGTGCTGTCACTGCCAGGAGTTGGTTGGATAAAAGCCAAATGAAATAAACCCCGACAAACGTTCACTCACACACAAAAACCACAAAATCAATCAAATAAAAGCCTCAAAAGAGCAGAAAAACAGTTAGAGTGAGGTGTGACTTACCGGAGAAAACAAAGTGGCAGTTTGTGCAGAAGTTTCTGATGCAAATGAATGAACGCGGAAACGGCCCGAAACATGAAACATATCAGCGAACCACTTCCTGTGTGCTGCTGCTGCTTCCACTGCGGCTGCTATTTATAAAACACATGAGACTCTTCAAACATCATCACTGTGCTGGAAAATTCTTTGTTGACTTTAAATTTGTGTCCTTTTTTGTTTTGTTTTTGTCCTTTGGTGCAGATTGGCGGACACTTACTGTATCTGACAGGCTGCTGAGTGGAGGGAATGAATGATGACCTGCAGCATCTTTACAATATCGCTCGGCATGTGAAAAGCTTCCACAAAACTATCATCACTTTGAACAAAGCACTGTTAAAAAGGAACTTTTATCTGCCATTTACTCCACACAGTTCAAGCTCTTAAACATTTTATATTTAACCTCTTAACCCTCGCCTAAACAGAGCTTCAGTTTTGCATTGCTCAAATAATAATAATTCGAGATGAAAATGCAAGAAAAAAGTGATGAAAACAAGGATGAAAACGCACCAGAAAAGCCACAAAAAAGTGTCAACAACACAGCAATAAAGTGAGGAAAAAGATCCGTTTAGATTAAGTTTTGCAGGTCTTAGCTTTCAAATGAAGCACTGGCCTATAGGCTGCAAGAAACTTTGGAGAAGTTTAGAGAAAATCTGCTTGGTTAAGGTGGGAGACTTTTCCCTCAAACAGTTACTCAGTACTCTCAAGAAACATTTTCTCAAAGTACTTTTTTTACTCTTACTTGAGTAATTGTTTGAGTCATTACTTTTTACCTCTACTTGAGTAAAATTATTTCAAAGTAGCGTGACACCAAGTGCCACCAGCCCTAGATAGAGTACAGTACGGGGATCCCCGTACCTTGAAACACAATATACAGCAGTGTACGGGGACCCCGGCTCGGGGATAACTGAGCCGAGCACTTACTTTTCGGTACTTGGAATTACTTCAGTTTAAAAGAAAATTCAGATGAAAACTGAGTAGAATTTCAATTCAACCTGGATGGACTCAAACAGACCAAAGCAGCGATTAGGAAGATTTATCGACATGTATATTAGTTTTGGCGATCAGTAGAAATCGATGTATGTATTAAAGTCAGTATGGATGAACAGCTTGGAGTTAGGGATGTCTTACCCTGGAGCCTGGACACTGGTGGTGGTATAGGAGACCCGTGAAGGATGCAGCAGGGAGAAGCCATGGGCAGAAGAGGCGGAGATGGGGCGGAGGTGGGTCGCAGCACAGCTGGGAAGCGAACGAACCATGATTGCTGGAGGCTTCAAATCGGGACCGAGGGCGATGACTGGCTGCTACGGAGGTGCAGCTCTTACGCTGATGGCTGAGGTGGAGGTGTGGCCCTCACAGAAGCGATCATTGGCTGGAGGAAGGTGATGCTGAAATCAGTCTCCCAGGTTGAATTAACGCCTGTGTTTCATTATTGCTTTAAAAGAACAGCAATATAATGGTCAAAGGTTTGAGAGAGTTTTTTAGTATTTTTCTGTTTTGCCTAATCCTCTATTGAATACTGAAAAAACAATCCAAAGTTAGTTCATCACTTTGTAAACATTCTGGAAGGAGCTTCGGGATAGGAGGCACTTAGAGAATAAATGACCGACTCAAGGGGTACATGAGACAAAAAAGTTTGGACAGGACTAAGCTGTGTTTAAAGAGGGTCGGAAATAGATGTAAATTTGACAAAATTATGTCTTAACTGGGTGTAACCAATGTCTAAGCCAAAAAAGAACACCCAACTTAAATACATTCCTACTAAATCATAGATGAACCCATATCTAATTATAAATAAACAGTCTAAAATATGTAACATTAAAATCTGTAACACGCTGGTCTAGCCTGCTATATGCTAATGCAGTTTGATAACATCAAATGGCAAATAAACTCAGGTTATATCTTCATCAAAGGTGCAGTCTTTGCATGAGTTTGTTCAGAGTCTGTTGCTGAAAAGTCTTGGCTTTACGGTGCCATTTGGCGCCATCTGGTGGTAGAAGGCAAAAACAACAGACAATTGCATATTGTTCTGTATAATCGACAGGGAGCGCATTAATCTCCACACTTTGACACGTGTTAGTGGTATTTTAGAGAATCATTGACAACTTTGTGGAAGCTCAATGTCGCAGGAAACATTGATTCGAAATAAACTGACCCCATTATACTGTTACCCCCTTTTGGGTTTAGAGCTAATGTGATTATAAACTACGACAGACTTTTCCACCCACTTCGATCCGGAGGTTTCTGTTCTGGGCAGAGAACAACACAGAGGAGCAGGAACAATAATAAAACGTGTATGGGGAGAAACTGCCTTTGGACTTTACTGGACCCCAGACTTGTGTGACCTCGAGGCTCCAGTTCAGATGAAGAGGTGGAATTTGACATGGGTGTTTAGTTTTGTTGTTGAACCTCTTCTCTTTGCAGGCCAGAGGAAGTGAATGTGGGCTGACTTTACTTGAGTGTTTATTTTCCTGGCCACTTTGCTTTACTTTAGTTATTTTCAAAATGTGTACTTTCTACTCCTTAAGATTTAAATCAGTACTAAGAATTAAGAAACTTGTTTACCTTAATAAATCCTTTCCGTAGTCCCTCTGGGGGTAATACAAGTGTTAATGGGATGATTGGGGGGTTTTCATCACATTTGTGTTGCTTTTTTGTGACTTTTTTGTGACTTTTTCATCCCATTTATTGTTGCTATTTTGACACTTTTTTCACAGAAGCTTTAAGATTTGGGTGAAGCCAAAACTGAAGGAAATGTGCACTTTTCAGGTGGGGGTTAAGAGGTTCCCAGCCAAATTGTCTTCGAATTCAATGTTTCCCCATTTAAAGCAGCACTAAGTAACTTGTTTACCTTTATGTAGTCCCTGTGGGGGTAATACAAGTGTTAATGTGATGATTGGGGGGGGGGTCTTTCATCTGCCCCTGGTGTCTCTGGCCAGAAAACCACACTTGTATCTTTCCCTGCTCCGATCCGGAGGCCCCAATACACAATAATGGAATCACGAAGACGAAGCTAATTGTGGGCTAGCGCTATTCAAACAGTATTTACAGCCAAGTTTGAGTGAAAAAAAAGTATCTCCATTGTGTAATTGGATGTACAATATCCCTCTGTCCCTTTGTCTTTTCTGTCATACTGAGTAGTATTTACTCTCACGGACAATTAATGAGTAAAAAAACGCGACATGCTGTGACACTTGCAGTGGCGCTTATGGCAAGAGTTACTTAGTTCTGCTTTACCACTTCTAACAACGTATATAGACATAGTTATAACATACAGCTTCCCAACCAGGGGTACGGGGATTAACGATTCAATTAGATCATATGCACGAGCTTAGGTGCAGTAGATCAGCGCACACACCCCTAACAACAAAAAACAACAAATTCAGCTCTAATTCTATATTTTGCAAATGAAACGCAGCTCGCGTCCACAAAGGAGGTCGTTGAAACGCCCGTTTTGCACGTGGGTGCAGTCCTCGGATCCATACCAGTTGTCAGGCTGGCCCGGCAACCAGTGGCTGAAACACACAGGGATGAACTCACAATTTCGATTTGATCACAATAATTTTTTTTTTGAATGACAAATATTAAATTACACACTGAAGAAGAAATTAAAGTGTGAATAATTACTGATTTAGGCAACTTTGTGATAACCAACACATCAAAAATAGACTAAAAGCAAACTCACTCAATGAATTTAAAACAAAATAAAATAGACTTGGGTGAAGCCGAACTGGAGAAAAGGTGCTTGGTTGAGGCGGAGGGTAAGACGTCAAGCTTCCTGCAGTGGGAGGAGTCATTGTAAAGGGGGTGGAGTTACCTAGGGTTCAAGACGTAAGGTGATCCGTCCACCCACTGCCACTTGCCGGTCACGTCGGACAGCCCGACCCAATGGAACGGCACCAATTTCTGGACATACTCCTGAAACAGAGCAGTGTTAGAGCTCTTGTTCAATCTAAAAGTTTCTAGAAGAGAAAAGGCGTCAAAACTGCGATAAAAAACAAGGCAAAAATGTGAGGCAAACGCAACAAAAAAGTGAAGAGGCAACAAATGTTACTCTTATTATTCCAAATTTGTGTTTTCACCTGCGGACTCTGGCCTTAAAGGAACAGGCCAGCGTTTTTTTACATACTGAGATATGTTCTTACCTGAGCTTAGACAAGTTGATTCGTACCTGTCTGGTCTTTGTGCGCACGCTCAGTCACGCAAAACGACCAAAGATGTTGTTAGCATTTGGCTTCTCCCAGTATATTCCTATAGCTCCAAACGGGGGTGAAGTTAGAAGCGACCAAGCTCTTCCGTGGGCACAAAGACCAGACAGGTACGAATCAACTCGTCTAAGCTCAGGTAAAAACATATCACAGTATAGAAGGACTGTGGCCTGTTTCTTTAAAAGCTCAAAAGTGTGTTTTGTTATAAATCAAACAAACTGAGGCACTCCGAAGGTAGAAATATTAAAAAGGGGCAAGCCTGAGGAAGGCCTAGAGCCGAAACGCGTTGGCAATTTTACCTTATCTAGCCATGTTTAAATAAAGGCTTTTTAATATTTCTACCTTCGGAGTGCCTCAGTTTGTTTGATTTTTAGCTGAAACTGATCCCTGCACTGAAGAGCACCCAAAAGACTAAACCTATACAACTTTTTACATCCGAGTAGCACTCCATTCTCCCAATTTTTTCAACTGTGTTTTGTTATGTTGCCTTATGAGTTCAGGTGCAGGGTGTGGGAGATAGGAGACAGATTAGGAGGTCGGGCACAAACCCAGTCCTGATCGGAGCTGAGGATGAGGAGCTGGGCGCCTTCTTTCTGGCACCAGTCCCGAGACTCCCTCCAGGTCAGTGTCACATCACTGGCGTAGTAACAGCTGTTGTTTAACGCTTCCCAATTCACAGGACAGCAGCCCTCGAGCCCGGACACTTCTGGAGCACAAAATAACAAGAAGAAATGAATCACACATACACACAACAAAATATGGTAATTGATGAGGAAGCTTTTGTGAATGATGAAATAAGTGTTTACAAGGATTAATAAGCTATTGTTAAGTGTTTCTATAAATGTAATGTCCAGTGTTAATTTTGTCAACATATTTTAATTTAGTTTTAGTCTTAGTCTTTTGACTAAAATGTAATGTAATTTTAGTCGAGATTTAGTCGAAAAAAGCGTTTCAATTTTAGTCTAGTTTTAGTCGACTAAAACTGCAAGTAAATTTAGTCGACTAAATTGAAGACTAATTTAGTCGACTTTGCATTGATAATATTCATTATAATCATATTTAATCTTGTTCCTCTGCTTCATGGAGCTGCTCCACATGAACAAAGCTCAGAGCTGCTCCTTTGGCAGAGAATTTACATGATCTGAGGCTCTTTCAGACGGTCAATAGAAGTTTGGATGATTTTAGTCTCTCCCTTTCATTTTTATTTAGTCTTATTTTAGTCAACTAAAATATCTGGACATTTTAGTCATAGTTTTAGTCTCATGAAAAACTTTTTATTTAGTTTTAGTCTAATTTTAATCGTCAAAAATAACACTTTGACTAAAATTAAGACTAAATATTTTAGTCGACGAAATTAACACTGGTAATGTCATATGTTTGAACAAGTTATTATAAAGAAATGGGTTGTAAACTGACTGCTTTGGTCTGGTCTCTTAGTATGGGAACTTTACTCTTGCCATAAAGTTATAGTTACCTTGACCTTGAGCTTGGAGGTGCCGGATGAGGGTGCATTTCACTTTCGCCAGCTGCTTCGTGAAAAGTGCGTCCGCCTCTGACAACTGCTTCGACAGCTCCACATCTGCCAGCCAGCATTAAAGGAAGTGACTTTTGTTTGTTTCTTTCTGCTCATATTATTACTTTTTCCTCCATTTTACCCCCATTTTATTTTAAGTCAGGGCGAAAATGCTTACAATTGTAAATACAAAGTGCCACAAAGGCGACTTTTACACACACACACACACAAAAAAAAAAGCACACAATGTACCTTTGATGCTGTTGCCGGCCGCAGATTTTTCCACTGCCACCAGACGGGAGCCCAGTATGTAGTCTGAAACAAGACCCAGTTTAGACCCGGTTTAGTCCCTGGTTAAGTTACTGCTTTATTCACCGCTTATTGAGACGGCGGCAATTATGGTGATGAGGAGCGTGGCCAGCGTGGGAATCAACCAGGAAGGTGTCCTAGCAACCTGCCGGACTGGAGCAGCTGGGGCTAAGGATCAAAAGCACAAATAATTAAAATAAGGAATAAAAGTCTTTAACAATACATAACTAGAACATTTGAGGCTCATTTTAATTTATATTTAAATACATTTGTTAAGTGGTGACGTCACAGAACAAACAACTCTTTAGTACCACAATCAATATTTGCGAAACTCAACAGAGAGTTACTGAACATACTTATTTATTAGGCCCATTAGCCAAAAATGCTGTACCTAATGCTATAAAAGTAATATTTACCAAAATCAGTACATCCGGGTTAGCGGAGATAAATGCTAACGGCGCAGCAGCTACGCTAACCCCGGAAGTATCGACTTTAGTAAATAATACTTTTTTTTAGCAGTAGGTGCGGAGTTTTTGGCTAATGATTCTGAGAACTAGGTAGGTCCAGTAACTCACCATTGAGTTTCAGAAATATTGATGGTTGTTCTTAAGAGGATTTTTTAAATGTTTTTTTTCTCTCGCGAAGTTTAGCGCAGAGGTAAACATGTCTAACTGTTGCCATGCCGACCATGCATGCAGACACAGGTTTGTTTAAATAAAATAACTTTGTGGCCGGCCTCACTGAAATAAAACCTCCACACACAAAAAAAACGGTATTAGTATTTTCTCACTTACGACCTCGGAGCGTTCGGTTGAATACACTTTGTTTGTAAATAAAACGGCTAATGCTACAAAAGCTAGCTAGCAAGCTAACAAGATGCTAACGTAATATGAACGATTCTCCGCGCTACATTATCTAAACATGTAACGAAATAACTTCATACTTAGCAAAGGTTAATTTCACAGATGATTGTAATTACAACTTCGAGCGACTCTGAGGCATTTCCCCAATAAATAAGGAAGATCGCAAATTTACCAGTTACTAGGAACGCACCATAACGCAGTCATAACTACGTAAGTGCTTCATGTTTGCTCTCCACATGGACGACGGACAAACCCGTGAATTAAACGATACGAGGCCCTGAAAAATTTGACATTGGCTTAGAAATTGCCTACCTATGATTTGGGGATGTACGGGGACCCTGACATCTTGAAATTCCATGTCTTTGAGACAGACTCCAGAGATGGAGAAGGCCTCAAATCAAACAATAACACGAGATGGGACGTCAGGGACCATTCAAAGAATAACAGAAGACTCACTTTTTTTTAATTTAATTTAATTTATTTATTTATTATTATTATTATTATTATTATTATTATTATTATTATTATTATTATTATTATTATTATTATTATTATTGTTGTTGTTTTTTTGTTTGCAAAGTTTGAGCATTAACAGTGAGTCTGAATCAAAAAGGCAATACAAATGACTGCAGTACAGATAAATCTAAGCAACACAAAAGCCCTCTAGTTTTAAGGCACCTTTACATTCTAGGAATTCCTAGACGGTAATCTTTCCCATCAGTCAGTTGAGAGAGCAGCGCGTGCCTCCATCTGTGTGTGGACCTGTGTACCAAAACATCGATAAAAGCCCAGACTGCGCTGCCATTGGAGGAAAGACGTTTGAAAAACCCTTTGGCGCTGAATCCCAGGGTGCGTTTGATTTCGGGTTAACAGCGAGGGGCGGGTGGATTTCTTTCCCCCCTCTTTCTGCCCCTTTTATTGCCAACAATACAACAGGACACATCTAAATGCGACACACACGCGTAATTACATTGATTATTGATGTTAATAATCGAGTTGGGTTAATATGAAATAATATATCTGCATTATGTTATTCTAACCGGGGTAAAGCGATTCGCAAAACCAACGCCCCCTTGACAACCGCATCCGTAGCGACGCGCTGATTGGTGGAGCTCATTCAAACCTGCTGCAGCTGAACCAGTTTTGTTTCTCCGCTTTGCATCATCACGGCTGTACTTTAAACCTTTTTCACTGAGATACACACGGATTTCTGACGACGACACCACCACCGCGACCTACAACAGGCGGATTAACACAACTTCCACAGGTAAACGTTTTAAAATCGCGTGTTTGTTTCCTCCTGCTAAATCTGGTTCACGTGTTGCGAATCGCACCCAGTTGTGGGATTATACCACAAAGTTTTAGTCGCGGTTTGTTTTGCTTCTTGTTAGCTTAATCGGGTGCAGAGAACTTACATCGACTGTCTGTGATGCCTGCACGAGCTGATTTTCTTCTGTTTTGTTTGAAAAGAGCGAAACGAGACAAGACGACATGCCCTTTGCGAGAGGAAAGAAGCCTTCAGTGGCTACAGCGGGGAGCAGACTGCCCAAGCTCAGCGCAAGATCCGACGAAAACCAGGTAATCCTCCGCTATATTTGACTTAATTGGCGAATGCGCATTGTTTCATGTCTGGTTGGCGTTTTCTTTGTGACCAGATTGACCCCTCGTTTAGCCTTGAGCGACATGAGGCTGAGCAGTCTGTTTACTAGTCCCTAGAAATGTCTGCAAGAACAATAAAATGTTTCAGTTTTCGCCTTGAATTCAAATTAGAGGCAATAGAAACTAGATACACGGCCCTTCAGAGGCTTGGATGTAGCAAAATCAAAGCTGCATGATATTTACATGGTGGGAAATTAGCTAGAATTGCAACATTGTTTTTTTGCTACATGCTATGCTCCAATGCGTCTTGATTTGTGGAAAATGATATAGTTGTGTTTGTTTAGGTATTAAGATACTGGTCCTATTTAACCCTAGAACACGTGGTTTACATGATTTATTAATTATCTGAGTGTCCTGGGTCTCTTGGCTTCAGCTTTGTCTTTGACATCTTTGATGGCCTGGGTGTTTTCCTAATCCCAAACACACTTTTTCCTACAGGCTCATGTTCAGGTGATTTTCACCCAGCGATAGTGATAGAGGGTAGGGGTAGGGTTGGTGTATTTAATCAGGTTGACATTCAGGACTGCTACATTTATTTTGCAACTTCAACGACCGCTTTGCTCCTGTTGTAGAGTTCGTGTCTCTTGCCTCACAGTAAGTGAGTAACACATAGTTGTTTTAGTCAGCTGGTCATTTATACACATTTAAAGTATGACATATTTAGTTTCTCTCTCCTGTGGCTGTTTGTGCTGAGGACAGTGATCCTTCACCAGAGAAGTCTCACATATCCCAGGAATGGGTGGACCAAAAAACAAGTTTCCATCTTCATTATTTCATTTTTTAGGATTCCTAATTTTCCTGTAATTTTGGAGCATTTTTATCTGGTCCTGTCATGATGCTTTTCTTTCATTTTATTAGACATGACACCGTTTAATATAAAAGAACACGACTCTAATGTGTCATGTTTTGATAGATTTTGATGACGAGTACTTTTTATCGGTTGTATTGTCTCGGGTAAAAATCACCCTGCGTTAGTGATGGAGTTATGAATTTGAGCGATGGTGTTCTAGGGTTAAATACAATTGAAGAATTTTATTTATCCAGGCAAGAACTATCAGTATCCAGTATTTTTGCACTTGTTCAACAGTGTATCTAACTACTCTATGTACTTCCATAAATTAGTGACTACTTTTTTGTCAGATAAAGTATCCACACCATGGAGTTAAGTTTGACCATCGTCGACCAGTGAATATTTGTGCTGATGTTGTAGTTTTAATATATGGTTTTGTTTTGTGTCCAGCTGGAGGAAGGCTCCCAGGTCAAGAGGTCGTCCTCGCCGCCCAATGGAGCTCCCAAGAAGAGGACGGCGTTTATTGACATCACAAACGTAAGACTTTCAAAGCACTGGCTATGTTTGGTATTGCATTAAGATAAGATAAGATAGCTTTTATTTATCTCACAATGGAGACATTTACTTGTTACATTCAGCTCTTAGGCAAATAGGCAGGAAATGTGAGGGGGGGAAACAATTGAATAGTAAATAGTGGTATCTTATATACAATGACTACCAGTAAATCTATCGACCCTTTAACCCCCACTGTAACCAAGCACATTTTTGGCCTCATTTCATTTTTCAGTGTAATCTACCTGTGGTGATGATAAATGTGATGATAAATGTTCAGGAAATTCCACAGTTACCATGGAGATCCGCCATCTTTGCAGCTGTTAGCATACATTTCCATTACTAGAAACCGTATAAAAAGTGGAGAAAATAGCCGTGGAACAACTGAGTTACTGCGGGTAAATACATCTAACACACTGTGGTGTCCAAGTGTTTTAATGTGAACAACAACTCCAGTATTTTAACTATTGAGATCTTCATTTGTTTACAATTGCTGCTAATCTCATAATGCTTAGCGATATGACGTCACATTCCCGAACTCTATATGAGGCACCCTTTTGCACCCCATTGGACCGGGCCCGGACAAACCAAAAACTCTGTCAAGCTCGGTGAAGTGTCATTTCGTGTAAGGAAAGGCAAGTTGATCATGTTGCCCTCTCGACAACAGGCTGGAGCTTTGAGCCACTCAGACTTTCAGGGATACGATGGCAGCGTCCAGCGGAGAGTAAGTCAGCGTTGGTGGAGGTCACGTAAAAAATTTAAAAAACACGGCTTCCACTAACTACTAATGACCGTCGTTTCAAGCCTAAAATCTAAGGTTACTTCCACAAATTGGTGATAAGTCCACTTACTAAAACATTTACAATGCCCTTTTCTGCAATGACGGCACCCGTTTGCTCAGTTTTTGGCACGGCTGTGGTTTCTGTTGGTGAGGCCGGTGAGCGTCACTGGTGGAACAAGCTGCACTTCTGTCCCATTGTTTTTCCTTATTCCCTATATTTTACCCAGCTTTTCTAACCCCATTTTTTCCTTACTTTTGCCACCATTTCTCCCATTTTCCCCCCCGAATGATTCCCCATTTTTCTCATGTTTTTGACATTGGGGATGAGCCCGATATTGTAAACTTGCAGATCTTCCACACATTATTGTTCTGTTTTCTGGTTCTAGAGGACATCGTGTATTGTCAGCACATAAAGTGAATATGTTCTACTTATTATAAACTATTGCATTTGATATTTGGTTAAACAGGTCCTATGAACAGTACAGGTCAAAGTGTTTTAATTTGGTTGGTAAAGTTGTGTATTTTTCTCATCTTCTTCAGGCTCATAAGGTCCAGATCAGTCTTCCCGGGAGAAAGAAGGTCCTGGCAAAGAAGGTCGTGAAGAAACCGAGTGTCACGTCCTCGTCAGTGTCCTCCACAAACCAGACCAACCTCCTCAAGTAATTTCAAGCTTCTCTCCGTCTCTTATCACAGAAGTTGTTTCGGGATCGTTTTTAACTTTTTTTTTATCTTTCGCAGGTCGTCCTCCGTGAGCTCTGAGGATTCGTCTGTGGAGATCGAAAAGGCGGAAGAGGTCGAGGTCAAAGTTGAAGAGCTCAAGCAGGAAGTTCAAGAAATTAAGCTCGAACATCAAGAGATCAAGGAGGAACATCAAGAGATCAAGGAGGAACATCAAGAGATCAAGCAGGAACATCAAGAGATCAAGCAGGAAGTGCAGGACGATGCTGCTGTCCAGGATATACCAGCACACATCCAGAAGCAACATGTAAGAAGTCACAACAGTGGTATTTTTTTACAGAAGTAGGACTTGTGGGCTCGACACACGGGAGGCGATGTCGCTCTTCTTACAGGAAAGTAAAAAATATTTAGCCCCAGCCTTCACCGAGTTCATTTTCTCTTACCCAAATCTACAGGCCAGCGCAACGCCTCATTTGAAAGCTAAGACTTACAAAACTGATCTTGAAGGATCTTTTTCCTCATTTTCATCACTTTTTCCTGTCAATGTGTTATGCTTTTCTGTTGCTCGTTTGTCTTTTTTTTTTTTTTAGTCCAGTTTTTGTGACTTTTCATCCTGGTTTTCATCACGTTTTTTGTTGCTATTATGACACTTTTTTCCAAGAAGCTTTTAGATTTGGGTAAGGCCAAAACCGGACAAAATGTGCTTTGTTCACGTGGGAGTTAAGAGCGGGCTAGCGCCACTTAAACAGTATTTACAGCCAAGTTTGAGTGAAAAGAATGATCTCCATTGTGTAATTGGATGAAAAATATCCCTCTGTCCCTTTGTCTTTTCTGTCAGCGTAGTATTTACTCTCACGGACAATTAATGAGTAAAAACGCAGCATGCTTCGGCACCTGCAGTGGAGCTTATGGCCTCTAGGAGAATGAGTTACTAGTTCTGCTTTAAAACAATCATCAGTGATTATATGTTCCATCATCTTCACACATGTAGCTAAAATATCGTTAGCTTTTTTACCTCTCCAACCTTTCCTATTGTTTTCCTTTCCCCAGATTCCTTCCGAGTTTGACATCGACTCGGAGCACGTGGAGGACTGCTCCATGAGCTCAGAATACGCCAAGGACATCTTCGACTACCTCAAGAAGCGAGAGGTCCGTTCACACAGTGACACAGCCGTAATGTCGAATGGCACCGTTAAAAGTCGATTTGTTTTGTCCGACAGGAGAAGTTTGTGCTGTCGAACTACATGTCCACGCAGACCAGCCTGAGCGCCGAGATGAGGGCCATTCTGATCGACTGGCTCGTCGAAGTTCAGGTGAGGGGCTCGTTTGTTTTGGATCACCGGGCGGTCACTTGGCTTCGACTGAGGTCCACATTAGCATCCGCAAAGCACTGCATCCACCACAACTTCCTGAGCTCATTTACGTCATATTGCACTTTGTTAGCCCGTTGGTTGGAGGGAGGGACATTTGGCGCGGAGAGTTCCCAGCATATGCGCTCCTTTCTTACCCCGGGATTCCACATCATCCGCCTGTGCGCTCAGCTCCGCCCCGCCCCGACTCCAAACGGCTGCGACATCAACGCCCACTGTCTCCACTTCAGTCCGCCCCGGTCCTCTCCGCCAGTGCTCCAGCTCCACGAGGAGCACACGCACAAAGCAACGACTTTGAGAAATAAACCTCCCAATAAAATAATAAACAACTATTTATGAGCATGCGAGCTATACCGCATTGAAGCATGAAGCCTGTGCCCCCCTCATGCGCGAGGGAGAGAGAGGCAGAAAACAAAAGTTACGTGAACGAAAGCAACAGCAGCTTAATCGGGTCGTGTGATGGTTTTTGTGATAACAAACTCCCCAGAGGGAATGATCGAGGTCACTTTGTGTGAAATAGTGACATTTTCGTTAAAATAAAGTCCGCTCGGAGGGTATTTACTTTGAAAATACGGATATGCAGTATTGTTGTCGTTCTCCTTCCCGTCTGGTGCGGTCTGAACTGTGGAGCTTGATCCGGCCGGGGCTGACGGGGCGCAGACGGACCTGAAAATAGAGCTGATCTGTATTTTTATCATGGCAGAGAGGCGACGTAGGCCCCTCGGAGCGGAGTGGACGATGTGGAATGTTTCTGAACGTTCAACATAGCAACGCATTTGCTGCGGAGGTCGGGGCGGAGTGGAACGGAGCGGGGCGAGCACGGAGAATGTGGGGTTTACCCTTTAGGCCAGAGGTCTGCAGGATTGCTTGGTTGCAGACTGAGTCAATGGAGGCGGCTTTTGAAGCATTCTGTTGAAGTAGTTAGTTACTGTTCTTCAAATACTAATGACAAGGATTTGGAAATCCCCTTTTTAAAGAATAGTTTTTGTACTTTACAGGTGCATTATGCAACTTTTTATGTGAGGGGGAAAAACCTTGATTTGTGTGTATTTGACCTTTTAGTGACCGGGCCAGCATGGCGCCTTTACTTTCGATCAGGACTTTTGTCTACCAGAAGATGGTTTATCAATTCCTAAAATAGTTCAACTGTTTCAATAATCTATTAGTTGTTGATTTAGGGTGGTGTCGATTAGCTCTAAGATTGTGGGGAGACCTTTCGAGTGAGCTGTACAAGGAAAGGACACTAAAGCTCGAACGTTCGCCTCTGACTCCGCTTGCCCTCTGAACCCTCAGTTTTTTGTTTTTTTCCGTTCGTTCGTTATTTTATTTTGAACATGTGAGCAACACAACACCTTTACAAAATTTTAAACGTAAAGGCTGTTACAAATCAAAAAGACAAAGCAAACTTGTCAGTTCCCTTGAAAAGCCAAATACAAATGCACATGTCCAAAAAGGAGTGAGGAGAAGTTAAACTTATTTAACCCCACCCCCTAGTTCAAAAACATATTGATAACATCATCATTTTCCTGTTCCTACATAGTTACTCAAAACTCAAAAGAAAATTGCTAAGTAGAAATAGTAACAAGGCACATACATGAGACAAATCACTTATAATCTGTAAGTTCTGTTGTCTCATATTTCAAAAAAATGTTTTCTTTATATTTCTTCTTAAACTGATTCATGCTTGAGCACAGTTTTAGATCTGAGCTTAAATCATTCATTCCATTCCAGTTTGAGCTTCTGAACTCTAGAGAGGCTGTGGTGTTTTTATGTGTTGTTGAGCCAAAGATCAATTTCTACCTCGGTAGACAATAAAATTCTATTCTATTGTATTTATCAATAGCTTTTATTCCAGGCCTAATTTTTATAGGGTTCACTATTCTGCTTTATTTGTTCATCCAGGCTACACAGGCTGCATACTGTATTTACAAAAGACATTTCTGAATCATGCTACGTCATTGCAGCAAAAGAAATTCTTCAGACGATGGCATTAAAAAAAAAAAGACCTGGCACTTTTTGTACCGAATGACATTGTTTTGTGGTATTTTGTGTGTTTCCAGGAAAACTTCGAGTTGTTTCACGAGACCCTGTACCTGGCCGTGAAGATGGCGGATCACTACCTCTCCAAGACCGTGGTGCAGAAGGAGATGCTGCAGCTCGTCGGCTCCACCACGCTGCTCATCGCCTCCAAGTTCGAGGTCAGAATCAAACTGCCGTGTAATGTATTTTATCACCAGGGTTTTGGGGTTGAGGTTTAGTTTCTGGTTTTAAATGCAGCGTAGACTGAGGGACTTTGCTGTAACATTCGCTGCTGTTTCAGGAGCGCAGCCCGCCGTGTGTGGACGACTTCCTGTTTATCTGCGACGACGCGTACAAGAGGGAGGAGCTTATCGCCATGGAGGGCACCATCCTCCAGACGCTGAAGTTCGACATCAACATCCCCATCCCATACCGCTTCCTCAGACGCTATGCCAGGGTGAGTCTGTCGAAAGGCCTTTTATTTTTTTTTACCAATACTATATTATTTGTCATTGAACCATTAAACAGATAAATAATGTGAATTTATTCCTTTTCCTTCCATTTAATTTCTTTTGCACTGTATCATTTGTTTGTAGTTAAAGGAAGTTTCTTGGTTGTTTCACCTCAAAGTATTTATGTTTTTCTCCCCATTATAACCAATTTTTCTACCTGTTTTTCCCAATTTCTTTCTTATTGCTTCCCCAACTTTGACCCAAATTTTATTTAAAAAAAAGAAAAAAAAATCTCCCAAATTTAGATCCCCCCAACATTTAATCCAAATTCTTTCCCTAATTTAAAAAAAACAAAGGGGAGAAAAAAAACATTTTTTACCTCCAAATTACATTTTATTTCTTCTTCTTTTTTTCACAATTAAATATATATTTTTTTTTTCTACAAAACATTTCCCCAATTTTTGCCCAAATTGTTTTCACCTTTTTTTTCTTCTTTTTTTCAACTTGTGCATCACTTCTTTTTCTTTATATTTGAGTTTAGATGCTTCAAAATTAAGAGATTTCATATTTCTTTTCAGTACCTGCTTTTTTTTTTCCAATATCAGACTGGCATTGTTTAATGATACCCAGCCCTAGTCTGTCGGTGTAGCTTTTTTTTCTTTCTTTCTTGTTTTGGAGTATTTTTTCTTAATGTTGACATAACGTGAGTTGACGGTGGATGTTCTGCCTCCAGTGTGTGAGCGCGGGGATGGACACGCTGACTCTGGCGCGTTACTACTGCGAGATGAGCCTCCTGGACATGAGCCTGGTGGTGGAGCGAGGGTCACTGCTGGCTTCAGCCTGTCTGCTGTTGGCGCTCGTCACCAAAGACCTGGGAGGATGGGTAGGTTTGGGGAAAGGGCCCAGTCACCTCAGCCTCAACCTCTTAACCCTCAGCATAACATTTGTCCAGTTAAGCTTTACCCAAATCTAAAAGGTTACAGCCTACAGGTCAGAGTAAGACCTCTGATCTATTTACTACTATTAGATCTTTTTCCTTGTGTTGCTGCTGAGTGGGCGTCACTTTTTTTTTTTTTTTACTGCTTTTATTTGTTACATTTTCGTCACACCTTTTTGTCATTTTGGGTCACGTTTTTGTCACTTTTCTGTAGCTCTTTTGTGGCCTTTTTAATTTATTCATATATTATATTCATATATAATATTAATTTTACTCATTTTTAATGCATTTTCAACACCTTTTTTCTCCTTCGTTTTTGTCTTATTAAATAATCTCACAGAGCAAAAATGACATGAAAATGTATTTTTGATGAAAACCTACTTTTTTTATAGTTAGGGTCTGTAGTATTTTGTACATTGTAAATTTCATGAATATCTGTCTGTGTCTCATTCAATCAGAAAGCAGAATTAGCCAAGAGCCTCCAACAAAAAATATTTCCTACACCATTCACAGCCAAAAGATTAATCGTTAATTATGGCTGAAACAACTAATCGATTAATCGACAACTAATGGATTATTGAAATACTTGTCAACTATTTTAGTAATCAATTAATCGTTTTCTAGTAAACACAGACTTAATAAAAGCAAAAATTACATGAACATGTTTTATTTTTTAAGGAAACCTACAAAACTCTGTACAAAACACTAAAGTTCAGGGTCTTTAGTGTTTTGTACATGGAAAATTTCATAAATATCTGTCTGTGTTTCATCCAATCATAAAGCAGAATTGGCACTAAGAGCCTCCAAAAACATTCACTTTACTCCATCAACATGTCCTCAAGTAACGCCACTTTAGCTTTTTGTGATTAAAAAAAATTAAAAAATACAATTTTCATACACCATTCACAGCCAAGCGATTAATTGATTAATCATAAAAATAATCGGTAGATTAATCGATTACCAAAATAATCGTTAGTTGCAGCCCGAGAGGACTTCGACATTACTGCGCGGTCTTCTAAGTGCTTCTGATGTTACTACGCCTTACAATATAGTTCCCCTTTTTATCCGCATAGAAAATCTGAGCGTACGCGTAAAGACCAGACAGGTCCGCATCAACTCGTCCAATTTAAGAATACATCTCAATATGCAAAACATTGGCCTGTTCCTTTAACCTTTCTTGTTTGCACATTGACCTCGCTCTTGTGTGTTGTGAGTTTTATCACGTTTGAGCATTTTAACGTTGGTGGGAAGGTCAAATCAAAAGGCTCCACTGGGCAAACTATGCATAGAAACTTTCATATGAATAAAGACATGTCATTTCTCCTCTTGCACAGACTCCCTGCCTGCAGTTCCACACGGGCTACGAGCTCTCAGACCTGTGTCCCGTCATCCGAAAACTCTACTTCAGTTTGTCGGCGCCGCTCGACGAGAGACTCAAGGCCATACGGAACAAGTACTCGCACAAGTAAGTCCAAAAACACCAGAGAACAATGGAGAAAAGCAGATTTTCTAACGTGGCGTCTTCATCTTCACAGGGTGTTTTTCGAAGTCGCCAAGTTGCCGATGGTCGACATGGACACTCTGGGGAAGGCCCTGTCGTAGTCTCTCCCCGGCACCTCTGACTTTGTAAATAACATGTGAATATGTTTTATATTTATACAGTTTGTGCGTCTTTTATTGTAATTCCCATATAAAAAAGGAAAGGTTCAAAGTTCAAACAGGGGCATCCGTTTTATTTAGGCGTTTCTTTGCCAGTATTTTATAGCATTTTGTAATTTTCTAGTTAACACGTGATCTTAAAGCTTTTATTTTGTATACCGTAAATATTAAAATTGATTTGTTTTAACTTCGGTGCTACTTTTACTGGTAAATAATGTTACGGCCCATGTTGTTTTAGAAAGTTGTGTTACAAGTAGCCACTCGTATACATATTTTGTACAGAGTTTATCATGTGTATTCCGTTTATTAACTCGGTATTTGTACAAAAAAAAACAACACGTGTGGACTGTGCTGTTTTTAAATGGCAGACCTGCATATTCTTAAAATAAATGCTTTTGATTCAAAATGCCGAATGTCCTGTGTGTGTTTTCCTTTTGGGGAAAGGCACACACTTCTACATTTACTGAAACTGTGTGTGTGTGACCACAAGAGGGCAGTGTTGTACAATGGACACAATGCAATCTGGCTTGACAAGTGGAGATGTTAAAGAGTTTTAAAGGCATGAGTCCAAATACTACTACTACTACTACTGTTACTACTACTACTACTACTATTACTACTACTACTGTTACTACTGCTACTGCTGATGCTACTGCTACTACTACTACTACTACTACTACTACTGTTACTACTACTGTTACTACTACTACTGCTACTGCTGCTACTGCTACTACTACTGCTACTACTACTGCTACTGCTGCTACTGCTACTACTACTACTGCTACTACTACAAATACAAATACAAATACTGCTACAAATACAAATGCTGCTACTACAAATACAAATACTGCTACTACAAATACAAATGCTGCTACTACAAATACTGCTACTACAAATACAGCTACTACAAATACTACTACTACAAATACAAATGCTGTTACTACAAATACAAATGCTGCTACTACCAACACTACTACTACTACAAATACAAATACAGCTACTACAAATACTACTACAGCTAATACAAATACTACTGCTACTACAAATACAAATGCTGTTACTACCAATACAAATACAGCTACTACAAATACTACTACTACTACAAATACTACTACAAATACAAATACTACTACTACAAATACAAATACTACTACAAATACAAATACTACAACTACAAATATAAATACTACTACAAATACTAGTACTACAAATACTACTACTACAACAAATACAAATGCTGCTACAAATACTACTACTACAAATACAAATACTACTACTACTACAAATACTACTACAAATTAAAAATAACTGAAATACTTGAATATGCCCAATTGCTTTCATAACCTAGATTCATAAAGATAATCACAATTAAGTTTCATAAAAATCCCTGTATTTTATTTTTGAATCCCAGAAGTGGGCGGGACTATTGAGCTTGTGACCCACCATTTGTGAACCACTGCCATGTACAACAACACTATTTAGCTTTTGTTTTTACACTGCCACAAAAAAAAAAAGTACTCTTCTGGCATTTCGGCGACAGTAAATTGATTGAGGAAATAAATTGTTTATAGTCAAATGTCACCATGAGCTGGGGTTGATTTTCATTGTAAAATCTTTACTGCTGAGATAAGACTTCTGCACTAAAGGTGTCGAGGTCAATGTCTCCATAAATCGATCATTCCTGTATGATTTTACACATGACAAAACAAACAGACATTACATTTTTTATTATGCCTCCGTGAAGATGAATCGTTTTATCAGAACCATTAAGATGAGAGCGGGAAGAGAATCGCTTTATAGGTTGTAATAAATGCTGATAATACGCAGTTGTGCTCAAAAGTTTCAATACCCGGGCAAAATGTTAGATTTTTTTGGACTATTTTTCAAAGAAAGATGACACACAGTTTTTTTTTCCACTTTTTTTAGTTAGTGGTTGTGTGAAGTGGGTGTGAGGGGTCTTCAGCGATCTGGGTGGGTTTCCTCAGCACTGAGCGACTGTAAAGTTCGGGTTGGAGCTGTACCGCTGATCTTTGTGTTTGTGCTCAGTCACGCAAAACGACTAAAGATGTTGTTAGCACTTGGCCTCTCCCAATGTATTCCTATTGCTCCAAATTTCCACGGGCACAGAGACCAGACAGGAACGCATCAACTCGTCAAAGCTCAGGTAAGAACATATCTCAGTATGGAAAAACGGCGGCCTGTTCCTTTAAAATGTCTTTCTTTTTTTTGAGTGTCCTTAGCAGATGGAGGCGTTGCGAGCGGCCCATTCTGTTCCTGGGCCGTCTTAACTGAACTGCACGTTTTGAGCTCTCCCCACAGTGGTTCAGTGATATTGAGGTCAGGAGACTGAGATGCCTCCTGGAACCGCCACCTTAACGTGGTGGAGGGGTTTGAGCACCCGAATGATCCTGGGACCTCTGGCTTCGTGCCCCTGGTAGGGTCTCCCAGGTCAAACAGGTCCTAGGTGACGGGTCAGACAAAAAGCGGTTCAGAAGCCCCTTATGAGAGACCAACAGGCCTGGTTAGAACCATGAGGCCGTCCTCCCGTGGGACCCACCACCTGCAGGAGGAGCCATAGGGGCTGGTGCAATGTGATCTGGGAAGCTCCAACAGCTGCCCCCACGACCCGGCAACGGAAAAGTTGAAGAAAATGGATGGATGGATGGATGGATGGATGGATGGATGGATGGATGGAGGTTGAGATGGATGGAGGTTGAGATGGATGGATGGATGGCGGTTGAGATGGACACTAACGGGACCTTCACTTTATTCTACTGGGGCATCAGTGAAACACCTCCATATTTTACCGCATGTATGGTGCACTTTTTGGTTGTCAACAAGGCCTATGATGAAAAGTGCACCATACCCACAGTGAAATATGGAGGTGTTTCGCTGATGCCACAGGCTCCAGCAGAATAAAGTGATGGTCCCGCCCATAGCTGTCAAGTGTCCCGTTTGGGCTGGGAAACTACCGTAATTTGCCCCTCTTTCCCGCCACTGCCACCTGTCTTGGCGCTTGGTTGGGCTGGTCAGACGGCCTGCGGCGGGTACTATAAAATGCCCCATAGTTTCAAATCCAAAACTTGACAGGTATACAGGTATCTTATAGCCTACATCACTGCATCAGACAGAAGAATGGAGACGGTGTAGGGAATACAATCAACTATTCACATTATAGAATACTCCTCAAATGGAAATTCCTCTTACACATTTTTACATTTGTTCGTTCAAATGTACGACTCAAAGAACAGCATTCGCACTGGCTTTGCAGCAACTGGTCACAGACAGTTAAGTGAAAGCTGCCGGTGCGACCCCAGCTTTCAAAGTCTGATTGATCTGTGATTAAAGTGTGCGATAGTTAGGAATGGCGCTCGCTCACTGAAGCGGCCACTGTATGAGCTATTGATTTCTCCGGAGCAGGGAGACTGTTGGCACCGGCGCAAATTGCTCAGAGAAAGATCTGGCAGCTTCAACTCAATTTCTAAAAACGCCAGCTGGAGCCAAAGTCTTTGAATCAGCTCCAGAATAAAGGCAGAGGCAGAGGAGATGTATCCGTCATCTGCAGACAAGTTCAATGATGTGGAGAAGCAGGTTTTACATACAGTATGTGCGGCGCAGTCGAGGTCCGTCAAGTGTGTCGTCGTATAGAGTGACTTTCAGTGGCTCCTCATTCATCCACCCTGTTCAGAGATCCAGAGTTAATAGCTTTGCACGGTCGTAGTTCAACACGTATCTTCTCAGTTCTCATCCATCGCCCATTTTGATGTAATTTCTCGAATACGTAATGATTGAAAACGAACTAAAACGGTGTCTGGTCTTTCATGTGGACCGAAGCTTTTAACCTTTGAACGTTTTCTCTTTTGTAAAAAAGGACCGGCGCTCTCATGCCGCGTTAACCTTTCGCAAAAGAATCACTGACATGTTCACTTTGCTCCGGTCACGGCTGAAGCTCTCACTCCCCGCTGTAAAATCACTTTCATCGACATCACCGCGATCTCACTATTGTATCTCTCGTCCCCGTTTGCTCAAAAGGTCTTCGGAGCGGATGGAGATGTTCCAGTGAATTCTTTTGTTGTAGAGCAGTTATAGAATCATTTAAAGATGATGAACTAAATGTGTTTTTAGCATGTACTGTGGAATGGAGACGGAAACTGAAGCTGTGGTGGAGAAGCCAGAGTACCCAGGCAAACAGTCCGGCTTACCTGACATCTCCATAGACTCCTCCAGAAGTACGACATGAGCACGGTAAGAGCTGGATTTATTGAAGACCGTTCCCTGAATTTTGAGTATTTTCAAAACAATAAAAAGCATGTTTATTGCATATTTTGAAGGATCTTTACCTGATTTTGTTTCTTGTAATGGAACTAGATTAGTTTTGTCCTCCTTTAGTATATGCTCAGATATTTGTGGGAAAAACAAATGTGCATCTACATTATAAAGCATTTCAACCTGGATAGACTCAAACAGACAAAAGCAGCGATTAGGAAGATTTATTGACATGAATATTAGTTTTTTGGCGATCAGACCCTGGTGGTAGACATAGATGTATGAACTGAAGTCAGTATGGTTGGACAGGTTGGACAGGTTGGAGTTAGGGACGTCTTCCCAGGAGCCTGGACACTGGTGATGGTATAGGACACCCGTGATGATGCAACAGGGAGAAGCCGTGGGAAGAAGAGGCGGAGAGGGGGCGGAGGTGGGTCGCAGCACAGCTGGGAAGCGAACGATCCATGATTGCTGGGGCTTAAAAGCCGGACCGAGGGCGATGATTGGCTGCCACAGAGATGCGGCTCTTACGCTGATAGGCTGAGGTGGAGGTGTGGCCCTCTCGGCAGCGATCATTGGCTGGAGGTAAATGATGCTGAAATTGGTCTCCCAGGTTGAATTAACGCCTAGGCTTCAATTTAGGTATCAATTTCATGAACTTGCAGGCTTGTTTTCTAGCATTTCTGTGACAGTGACTCTGAAAAGTGACCCTGCACGTTGTTAAACTTAAACAAATGTTAGGAAAGTTAGAAAAGAGTTTGGGAACACAACTAGCATGATAATTTCGGGGGTTCCTCTTTCATTGCTTGTAATTAAACAAGCAGCGACTTTCCTCTCTCTTGGTACAGCATCATTTTTGCCTTTTTCTGCAAACTGCATTTGTAGTTTCTGTGCTCTACACTGTTTTGGCGGATGCTTTTGTACGTCTTTGCTGTGTTTTTGTGGAGGTTTGACTGATTTTTTTTTTTTACTGCAGAGAGTAATGGTCCTGAAAAAAGCAGCTTTTTAAGACCTACACATTTCTTCTTCTGAAACACTGAAGAGGCACCAAGAGCCCCCACACCTGCAGCACTGTTGTACGCTTGTGTAATGAGAAACACAGCACTTACTTACTTACTTAATAAAGAAAATGGTAAAGGGTCTTTAAGTGCACTCAATAAAGAACCCTTTTACTGTACGCAGAACTCAGACTGGAAAAAACTAAACAAAAAACTGCTCTGTCAGCATCAAAGCAACAAACGCTGATGTTGCATAAAATGTAGAAAATAGGATTAAAATAAAACAGCCTCGAAGTTTATATTTATTGCTATTCATGTCACAACTCACTGATCTTGCATTTTAGGAGATTGCTTTCCATTATAGCATTTCCCCACTGTGTAATCCTTTACGGCCAAAGGCGATGCAGGCCCCGTTTTTACTTCTACCATCCAATTTCACATCCGCCAAAGAATGTGTCTGGAAACATAAGTCGTTTCTAATGAGTCAGAGCAACAATGCACCTGGATTATATTTGTGTATTCGACACTGAGGGTTCCTGTATCTACTTTTATGGGCTGAATGCACTAGTGATGGATGGGATGGTACTAGCAATTTCATGACTAGTGTCGAGGTGCAGCAACATACACATTTTTCAAAAGTAGAAACTAAGAATGCTGTTAGTATTACTCTAGTATAACTAAAAGTACAAGTGATGTACAATAGTAAAGGAACAGGCCACCGTTTTCCCATACTGAGATATGTTCTTACCTGAGCTTAGACGAGTTGATGCGTACCTGTCTGGTCACTCTGCCGCTCTGTCATGCAAAAAGACCAAAGATGCTGTTAGCATTTAGCCTCTCCTTCTCTATGGGGTCAAACGGGGGTGAAGTTAGAAGTGACCAAGCTCTTCTACGTTTTCCATATTTAAATACGGTTACGTGAGTAGTTACACGATCCTTCCGCAAAATTAAACATGTCCAAATTCTCCTGGTGTTATTACGCCTCACAATATATTTTATCTTCTTAGAAAATTGACATTTCATTCTGTGTAACTATAACTATATATTGTGTAACTATTCACGTAAATAGGAAAAAACGTGGCGCTTCTTGGGGCATGGTAGTTCAGCGGTTAGCGCTCGTGCTTCACAACTCGAGGGTCCCGATTTCGGGGTTCCCACCTGGACGGGACATTTCTGTGTGGAGTTTGTATGTTCTCCCCATGTCTGTGTTCTCTCCATGTCTATGCACTGTCCCAACCAAATAACCAATACATTTCACCCCTGTTTGGGTTCATAGGAATAAGCTGGGAGAGGCTAAATGCTAACATCATCAGACAGGTACACATCAACTCGTCTAAGATCAGGTGAAAACATACCTCAGTATGGAAAAACGGTGGCCTGTTCCTTTAAACCAAATTAAGTCTTACATGTTAATAACCACACTGGAAAAAGAATAATTGAAATTGATTTTTTTTAATTATATATTTTAATCATAGTCTTTTTCACATGATTTTGGCCTTTTTGCTGTATTTTCCTGGTTAGTTTAGGCACACGTGTGAAGCATGAGGAAGAAATCAGATTATTATTATTATGAATAACAGATTATACTGTTTACATGTCTCTTCAATAACCTGAGAACTCCAGAAATCAGATTTTTGGTCTCCATGTAAACCCACAATAGGCCCCTTCCAGGTGGGAATCGAACCCGGGATCCTCTAAATGCACCATGCTGCCCAATGCAGTGCAGAACTATGAGGAGTCAGGGGTGGACATTCAGACACTCCATTCAGTCCTTCTCCGCAAGCTTTATTTGAATAATTTACAGCATTAATAGTTGGTAACCTGTTGAGATACGCGTTCACTTTCCCCAATGTTTAGTTTCTCCACACTGTGGCTTTAACTGTACAATAACTGCAGTTTGGAGCCATAATTACTGAAGCTATTACTATAATCACCAGAGCACAATGAGAGTAAATCCACAAAGCAGCTGAATAAAATAGGAGCTCATTTTGCTACTGCAGCCAGACACTTCAGCAAGGGGAAGCCTAGTCGTAGTAGTTGGTTGCTCTGTGATGGTATTCCATCTTTGTGTGGTAGTATTCGTAGTAGATGTAGCAGGAGGAGCAGTGGTTGGTGGTTTTGTAGATGTAGTCAATCTTGTAGTAGTAGTTGTTGTTGTAGTAGGAGTTGCAGTAGTAGTTGTTGTTGTTGTAGGAGTAGCAGTAGTAGCAGTTGTTGTCGTAGTTGTAGTAGGAGTTGCAGTAGTAGTTGTTGTTGTTGTAGGAGTAGCAGTAGTAGCAGTTGTTGTTGTTGTTGTTGTTGTAGGAGTAGCAGTAGTAGCAGTTGTTGTCGTAGTTGTAGTAAGAGTAGCAGTTGTAGTAGTAGTAGTTGGTTGCTTTGTGGTTGTGGTCGTTCTCGGTGTAGTAGTAGCGGGCCGTGCAGTTATAGTAGTAGTAGATAGCGTAGTATTTGAGCAGTTGTAACTCCAGTCACTGTCCGTTCCTGGTGAGGTGAAGTACACAAATCCTGGAGTGTCGTCGCCCCCGACAACGCTCTCGATCCAGCCCTGGAACTCCGAGACCTCGGTGTAGACTCCGGGGCTGTTGGGTTTAGCGCAGCCGTCCCCAAAACTGACGACTCCAGCCTGGACCCAAACTTCATACATTTGCACCATCAGAGGACCTCCCGAGTCGCCCTGTGGGGAGAATTCAAAATAAACTCCGCCTTTTATGTGCCACCTGCTTGTGTGCTCTGTATTTTGGGACTAATTTAGATCCATACATTTTTTCTGCTACATTTTTGATACCAATGACACTGCATACATTTGGCCACCATATGAACACAGAACAAGATTATAGATGGAGGACATGTTTACGAAGCAGCAAAAGAAGTTCTGAAAATAAAGTCTAGCAATAAATTCTTAATCTCTTTACCAAGCACATCTTCTTCAGTGATTATCCAGATATCCAGGCATTACCCAAATCTAAAAGCTTCTTGAAATGAGTATTGAAATAGCGGCAAAATGCGACATAATTGAAGACGAAAACGCAACAACAAAGCAAGAAAAAAGGTCCAAAAACTTGACAAAAATATGACAAAAAGTTACAATACAACAAAAAAGTTATACAAATGAAACAGAAAAGTTACCAAAAAACAACAAAAGCTTGACTCAAAAGTCCACAAAAAAGGGATGAAAAAGAAACAAAAATGCACAAAATACGTGCCAAAAAAAGCGACCAAAAATGACAACGAGGAAAAATCTGTAAGTCTTCGCTTTTAAATGAGGCGTAGATTGTAAGAAGATTTGGGTAAAGATGAACAAAATGAGCTCCGTTAAACTAGCGTGTGTTTCTCAGTGGCAGCTTTAAGCCACACCTCAGTGATTGAACTTCAGGTTGACTCTAAATGTCTGCATTTCTAATTAGCTCTCGTAGCATCCTTAGCCAGGGGGTGTACTCACTTATTCCACGCTGTCCTGTGATTGTTTACATGTTATGGTCAATAAAAACATGATAACATGTAAATGTTTGGGTGGTATTAGTTTAAGCAGACACTGTTTACTCAGTCTTGTGATTTCAATTGAGATCAGACCACATTTTATGAGTTATTTAGGCAGGAATGTAAAAAACAGTGCACTGTATCTTATCCCATAGAAAATCAAGCTTTCATTCATTGTTTTTCAACTGTTACACGTATTTTGTGTAATATAATAAGAATCAAACTCACTTGGCACGAATCTTTTCCTCCTTCTGCAAATCCCGCACAAATGGTCTTGTTTGGGGGAGGGCCATGCAGGAGGCATTTACACTGGTTGTCCCCTATGATCGGAACGCTCACTTCCTGAAGCCTCTCAGGAAACTCACCTCCTGTTAAAGCCACATGATAAACAGGTGAATCCTCCAGGTGTTTCTGACCATTATCCTGGCTCCATGTCTGCAGATGGGTCTCCAATGTTACAGACCAAAGCTATCTGGACTGCACTCAGGGTTAAAAATAACTATCCCCCAAAACAGTCTCCTTTGAGCCTAGCCATTGCTTTCAATTTTGTTTCATGTTAAAGTGCGGCTCCACATAAAGCTGTATCTTCCCCTGGAGTCCGAATCGCTTGGTCATGGCGTACGGAGCTGAAGGTGCTATGAAATCTGGTTCTGGTGAGGAGCTAAGTCGACGAACACCCACCATTTTTGACCGAGTTATGATAAAAGAAGTCACGACTTGATTACAAATTTAAATTTCAACTTATTATTATGGTCAAAATGCAGCTAAAAATGGATATGAAGAGTGATGCTATAGGATTGACTCCCTCATTAAAGACTTTACTATACCCATGTTTAATCAGGGTTCATTTGGCCTGTTACACCGGGCGCTGCACTGGATGGGTCAAATGCAAAGGACAAATTTCCCTACAAGGGCAATACAGCTTACCTTTACCTTATTCACCTTATTCCGCCCCGCCCACTTTTGCCACTTTTTGCGTTGTCTCAGCACTTCCGTTGTACTGACACTTCCGGTCAAGCGCGAAGCCCGTTCATTTAAACGGAGAACGAGGGAAAATATTCTCCGCTCAAATCTGATGTTTAGTAGATTAATTTGTGTAAAATGTCCAATGTTCATTTGCACCAACATGTCAACACTGCACCGTTTCTCAGCGCAGCCAAAAAACGGCTTTGTTTTCGTGTAGTGACTGATTTTATGTGGACTTCTCCAGTCCCATGTTAACAGATAGGAGAAAAGGGGTGGGCACAATTCATGGCGGAGCCCACGCGGGCCTCCGGAATAAGGTGAATACATGCTTTTCAGTCATGTGACCTTTGTTGTTCTGGTGGCCATTTTGAATACCAAAGTGGAACTGTGCAGTACTACAAATATAACAATATCTCTACTCAGGATGAAAATAGAAGACAACTGATTGACGGTGAAAACACAGCCCCAGAGACGCAGGTTTATTTGAAGAAACCAGTTTGTCAGTGTTTAAGATGTTAGCATGCTACCGGTTAGCATTTAGCTTCAACAGCTCAGCTCTGACCTCTCCAAGAGAAAGTCCTGAACCACAAACATAGCCTTGGATACAACATGTGACAGAGGTCAGAGGTCAGAGCTGTTACTGTTGTATATTTCTTCAGTGTTCATAGATGTGAGCCACACATGTGTTTATCAGGTTGAAGACATTGACTGTTGGTTGATGACAATTGCTAACCGGTAGCATGCTAACATCTTGAGCAGCTTAAACACTGGCTCAGACTGAGACTCTGTTGACAAACTGTAAAAATCACAGAGAAAGTTTTTCTGTCTCTTCTTTGATGTGTTCATTTAGTCTTCAGAGCGAAGCAGATCTTTAGTAAATCCTGCTGTAGCTCCACATACAGAGCTGCTACGCCTGTGCCACATTTGCTGCTTATATCACATAAACATGTTTTTACTGTTATCTTCTTGAGCAATGACTACGAGTTCATAAAAATGCCACTCAGTCAGTTGGTCTTTATTTTCAACCTGAGTCGAGATATTGTTACAAGTTATAGTACTGCATAATTCTACTTCGGTATTCAAAATGGCCGCCGGAACTATGTGTGATGTCATTGGAAACGCATGTATACTATAGTGCCATGTCAGAATAGGTACTTTTGTGTTCAGTGATCAACATCTCACCGTACTCCAGAGTGCCCCAGCCACTGACCCAGGCATTGACCCCAGTGTGGAAGGTACTGCCTCTCTGGGCCAGGCAGACCGGGTTAATGTAGTGGGTGTAGATCACAGGAGACGACATTTTCATCAGAGCGATGTCATTGTCCAGATTTGTGCTGTTGGGGTGGATTTCCAATTGAACTACATCCCTGTACTCCACGTTCAGACCAATATCTTGTGCATTCAATTGGACCTGTATGAGGTTTGCCGCTCTGCAAGACAAACATGAAAATATCAATTACATTTGATAATATCGTGACGGGATTCTGCACGTATGGATCAAATACTGAGAACTTAAACAGAAATTTAAAAACCCCTCACGTGTTAGTAAGGCAGTGCGCCGCCGTCAGTATCCACTGGTGGTTGATGAGAGCCCCTCCGCACAGATACGCAGATCCACCAGAGTCGCTGATTGTCAGACGAGCTTGCCACGGCCAGGTCCCCGGAGACGCGTCTGCTCCGCCCACGATCCTGGGGTTTAAAGGCGCTTTGCCACAAGCTGAGACAAACAGATGTGATATTAAAAAGACCAACAGGGATCACAAGCATGAAAGACTGTTTGAATCTATCACTGTCAGACGAGAAAACATTTATTCAACCGTGTCTTTACTCTTTATCCAGGTTAATATTTAGCACACCAGCCTCAAAGCAGCACTAAGTAACTTGTTTACCTTAATAAATCCTTTCCGTAGTCCCACTGGGGTAATGCAAGTGTTGATGGGAAGATTTCCTGCCCAATACACACTAATAGAATCACAAGGAAGAAGCTAATAGGCTTACGGGCAAAGCTAACTGCGGGCTAGCACCACTTAAACTGTATTTACAAGTTTGAGTGAAAAAAAATGATCTCCATTGTGTAATTGGATGTACAATATCCCTATCTCTCTTTGTGTTTTCTGTCAGCGTAGTATTTACTCTCACCGACGATTAATGAGTAAAAAAAACGCAACTCGCTACGACGCCTGCAGTGGCGCTTATGGCCTCTAGGGGCGTAAGTTACTTAGTTCTGCTTTAAATTAAAATATGAAATATTTTTAGATTTACATTTCTTGCACCTTATTATGAAATCTATAAAACATAGGTCAAAAATGCACATTATTTAGTCTTATTAAGATTTTCTAATATACAGTACAGGGTCATTTTTCCTTAGATATATACTGTATACTTATACAACTTATACAGCTCAAAGAAACTAAGGTAAAGATACAAAGTCCATTTGAAATCTTTTTAATTTTAAACATAATTCCATCCATCCATCCATTTTCTTCCGCTTTATCCGGGGCCGGGTCGCGGGGGCAGCAGTCTCAGCAGAGATGCCCAAACTTCCCGATCCACACACACCTCCTCCAGCTGTTCTACATTTTAAACATAACATCGGACAAATTCAAAATATGAAGTCATATATTACCTTGGGAGTGACAGTCTGAAAGAGATGGACAGAACAAACAAATACATAAATAAACAGTATATAAAAGTACATAAAGGTACATTAAAAGTGGCAATGATCAGCACTAACACACTGCTCAGCTACATCTGTCGCTCTTTTTATTCCATAAAGCTGTAGCTCTGGCAACAGGCCCATAAGAGGCTATTATAGGTTTTACTATATTGAATTTATTGTACCCACTTCAACTTTAATGTACTGTATATACAATAGATACTGGCGGGAGAGTGGGGTACTGTAAAGTCAGCCATTTTGCTTTGGTGGTACAAACTACATTTATCATTTACATACATGTTTGAGCTGGTTGTAGCTGAAATGTTACAAAAAATAGTCTGGAAATCATGGTTTAACATTGGCTTTAAAAAGGCTGTATTGTGGGGAAAGTGAGCCTGGTTGAACCACCAGATTTAAAGCTGAAATTTAAACTTAAAATCGTGAAAACCTATTTGTGTGGAACATTTTTTTTTTCAATTTCTTTTATTTCTCTTATGCAACAAAAAGTCCCTTAAAAACAAGTTGAGTGAACTCTGTCATTGTTTTTTACAGAGCCAGAGGCGGCTCACTTTCTCTCAAACCCTGATCGACTTACAACACTGTCCTTTGTTGCAAAATCAAGATACTGAAGATGTTTGTTTATGCCAAAAGATGACTTTGAGTCGTGAAAAACACCTAAAAAAAAATCATTATTTTGGTTCCTGGACAGCATTTTTTTGTCTGGCACATTGAAGTAATGTAATTCTCTTATTTACAATGCAGCTACATTTCCAACAGGTGGTTCATCTTACACCTCTCTCTCCCACAATGAGCTTTATATTAAGTTCTTACCTTTGAGAAGAAAAGTGACCAAAAGTAAGGCTGTAAAGATCAAGTAGAGTCCCATTGTGGTTTAACACCTCTCTGCACAGTTTAGCTTTCAAAATACTGATATTAAAAGTCCTTTGAGTCAGTGCTTGACTCCGCCCATCCCTAGAAGGCCACCTTTTATGACTGAGGTAACCCCAGACATGACACTGGTATTGTCTAGTTTGGTGACACAGAAACGTGAAGCTATTTTAAACACTCCCTTAATACTCCAGGGAAGGAGCTTTTCAGGAGGATAATGTGCATGTAAAACTACTATGATTTCCATATGATAAGCCGCTACTTTTTTCTCACAACTTGCAGTTTATACAACGATGTGTCTGATTTATAGATTATTATGGTCATACTGAGAGGAGTCAGTTTCAGTTTGACTGAGCTGACCCGGGTTTAATCTCACCCCCCGCCTTAACCGAGCACATTTTCTCCAGTTCAGCTTTACCCAATTCTAAAAGCTTCTCATCTGTAGCTTGCAGCCTCCAGGCCATGGGTGACGCCTCATTTGAAAGCTAAGACGGACAAAACTGATCCAAGATTCTTTCTCGCTCACTTTTTTGTCGGATTTATGTCACGTTTTTGTTGCTTTATCATCGCTTTTTGTCGCCTGTTTAGTTGCGTTTTTGAGGCTTTTCTTTTTGGCTGCATTACCATCCTCATTGACATCTCGTTTTTGTCACTATTTTGAAGAAGCTTTTCGATTTGGGTAAAGGAACAGGCCAGGTTTTTCTATACTGAGATATGTTCTTAACTGAGCTTAGACGAGTTGTCGCTTCTAACTTCACCCCGTTTGGAGCTATAGGAATATACTGGGAGAGGCCAAATGCTAACAACATCTTTGGTTTGCTTTTTGCGTGACTGAGCACACTCACAAAGACCAGACAGGTACACATCAACTTGTCTAAGCTCAGGCAAGAACATATCTCAGTACGGAAAAACGGTGGCCTGTTCCTTTAAGAGATTAAAGAGTAATATAATCTAATTCAGAAATTTTTCTTAACACACTTTCATGAAAGTAAATGTATCTGCAGGCCACCGTTCTCTTGGAATCTTTGACTGTGCAGAGAGAGAAAAGGAGGACCATGATTCTGAAGAGGTTTTTAATGCAGGCTGCTTGTTACCGTTGGCATGCACTAGCCTAGCACTAGCCTAGCACTAGCCTAGCACTAGCCTAGCACTAGCCTAGTACCACTAAACTCTTCAAATATAAGGACTGCATGAAAAAATTAATAAAAACAATTCTCCAGAAATCAACAACAGTCTGGATAACTAGGAAATGAGGCCCTATATCAAAAATCCTGAAATATCCCTTTAAGGGCTTATATTATTGTCAAAGGAAAGTCAGTTTTAATGGTGTTTTTCCATAAAAGGTTTAGGACTTTAGACTGTTTCACGTACACAGTGCATGTTTGACATAGGGACAGACAGAACAGAGAACAAACAGTATGGGGTACACTCAGCGGGGCCTGTTGTTGAGAATGTTAGTGTGTATCAGGCTTATTTAAAAACGAGCCTTTCCCACTCATTCACATTGATTGTATTGGTTTAAATTGACATAAAAAATATGAGGTGAACATTCTCATGAAGTGCGATTGAGTGACAATTGACAGGTGATTACCAGAGGTTTAGAGCGGCAAGACAGAGATATATCATTGTCACAGTAGCAGCAGTGGTAGAAGCTGCTGCACAGGTGTAAGACGTGTCGCTGTCCTCTCCTGGTGAGTTGTATGTCACGAATTCGGGAGGGTCCTGAGTCCCAACAATCTCCTGGATCCAGTCCTGGAACTCCGAGACCTCAGTGTAGACGCCGGGTATGTTCGGTCTCGCGCACTCCTCTCTTAAACTGACGATTCCAGCCTGGACCCAATTGAAATCCTTTTTCACCAGTAGAGGGCCTCCTGTGTCGCCCTGAAAAGAATCGAGACAAACTGGACAATCAAACACGTCGGCGAAACTCGGACGACCTATTTTGTCGTCGTATCAGCTAATGATGCTTTTAGAAAGTTATTCGCCTCTACCGCACATATTTCTACAGTTCTGGGAGTTTTACACTGATGTTTAACTTTCCGAACTGTCTCGTGTTTGTGCAAGGGCAGCTCGATCTTAACATTGACCCAGCACTATATTTCAAAAGTGAGGAATTAAAGTGAAAAACTTGCACAGACCTAGACTACTGTAACATTCATACATATGCATGCCTTTCCAATGACATCACGCATAGTTCCGGCGGCCATTTTGAATACCGAAATAGAATTATGCAGTACTACAACAAGTAACAATATCTCTACTCAGGATGAAAATGAAAGACAACTGATTGACAGTGGCATTTTCATGTACTCGTAATCATTGCTCAAGAAGACAACAGTAAGAACACGGCCCCAGAGACGCACGTTTATGTGAAGAAACCAGTGAGTCAGTGTTTAAGATGTTAGCATGCTACCAGTTAGCATTTAACTTCAACGGCTCAGCTCTGATTTTTGTCATATGTTGTAGCCAAGGTTGGAGTGCGGTTTAGGGCTTTCTTTTGGAGAGGTCAGAGCTGAGTTGTTGAAGCTAAAAGCTAACCGGTAGCATGCTAACATCTTAAATCTGACTCACTGGTATCTTCACATAAACCTGCGTCTCTGGGGACGTGTTCTTACTGTTTTCTTCTTGAGCAAAGATTACGAGTCGATAAAAATGTCACTGTCAATCAGTTGTTTTTCTTTTATATCTTGAGTAGAGATATTGGTTATTTGTTGTTGTACTGCATGATTCTATTTTGGTATTCAAAATGGCCGCCATAACAACAAAAGTCACATGACAGAAAGGCATGCATTGGTGAATTCAAACGCCCTTCCCTAATACTCACTTTACACGAGTCTTTCTTTCCTTCTGCGGAGCCAGCACACATGGTCTTGTCTGGGACGGGGAACGTATTGTTACATTTGCACTGGTTGTGTCCCACGACCGGCAGACTCACTTCTTGAAGAGTCATAGATGAGCCTCCTGTTATACGAAACCAAAACCACATAAGACTTCATATAGTGCCCATTTTGTGTTTACTTTAAATGATCAATTTCTCACCTCCCTGCACTTTGCCCCAGCCAGTGACCCAGGCCTCGACCCCAGTGTGAAAGGTGCTATGTTTCTGAGCCAGGCAGACCGGCTGAATGTACTTGCTGTAGTTGACAGGAGCGGACATTTTGATCAGAGCGATGTCGTTGTCCAGGTTTGTCCTGCGCAGTCATATAGTGGATGCATTGTCCATTCAGCTATCTTGCTTTGCACCACATCGAGATCAGGGAAAACCAGTTCACTGGCATCCAAGACCACCCATGAGCGACTCGCTATCCTTCAGGACAAAAACATAAATATACGTTTATTTTAGTTTATTGAGTTTATTTGGCAAGGACCATGTACAGGAGCATTATTCAGCATATGAACAGATGCTGTCAAATGCAGAAGATTACCAAACAGTAATCTAAAAGTCTATCACCTGGAGCAAATGCAGTGAGCCGCCGTCAGAATCCACTGTTTGTTAATGAGAGCTCCTCCACACTTGAGGTATTGATAAACGTCAGAGTTGTGCACTTCCAGGAAAGCCTGCCACGGCCAGCTCCCCCGAGACGCATCGCCTCCCCCGACGATCCACGGGTTTATAGGCGCCCTGCCACATGCTGAGACAAACAGAAGAGTTACTTGTAGGACAAACAGCCATCACAAGAATAAATTAAATCACCATGGACATTTGTAATTGTTTAATTATGAAAAGAAAAAAAAAAAAAAATTCTGATTAATTGGAGTGAATACAGGTGCAGACAGGTAGATGGAAACTTTATTGTGTGTTCCAGAAAGTGACCGGCTTAATCACACATCGGTGAATAAAAGTATAAGTAATTGACTCTGTGCATTCAAAATCATAGCAAGAGGTGACTTCCTGTTTCGATCCATCACACCAAAGTAAAAGCACCATCTTATTCAATGTATATTTTAAGAAAGTTAAAATTGTAAAGAAGTTGATTACCTTGGGAGTGGCAGCCTGAAAAAGACAGACAAACAGCAGTAATAATAAGACGCATTAGTCACAGACATCAACCTGATGGCAACATTTTAAGACACAAACAAGTTCAACATTCTGCAAACATTTAGGTGGAAATATAGTGGAATAATAAGAAGTTATATATTTTTTTGTTGTGAAATGTTGCTGTTTTGGGTGAACTCACATAATCCGATTTCCCTGTTCAGGACTGTGGCTTTTACTGTACCCCAAGTGTACGCTGTAATATTAAATCTTTAACTAATGGTACTTTACTATAAAGCGTATAAACAAGTAAGTCTCTGCCTACAAACAATAAGCAATGTTGTCAAGTTCTTACCTTGTGGCAGAACAGTGACCAAAAGTAAGGCTGAAAAGATTGTGTATCGTCCCATCATGGTTTAACTCCTCTCTGTTCACTAGCCTTAAAAACTGACCTGACCATAGTTTTTAATATGACTCTGACCTTTGTATCTATTGCACCATATAATCTGCTGATAAAGCTTGTATTGTTGCTGATGACTTGGAAAGAAGGAATGTATTTGTTTGTTTGTCATTTTCCATTCACATCACACACA